>NC_045161.1:21715540-21723040 GCF_900700415.2 Clupea harengus
CACACACACACACACACACACACACACACACACACACACACACACACAGAGCCTGACGATAATCTGAGTCCTCAAGATTACAGCCGTAATAGGGGGGAGATCGACTCTTGGAGCTCGCTAAGGTTTTTCCACACACACTGACAAACGAGCTGTTGCATATGTGCGTGCATGTACAGGCAAACACACTGTGTGCGAACACATACACACACCTGGACACAATCACCCCCACACATCACATACAAAACACACACACACATGTACACACAGACATACACATACACTCACATGCCCCCACCCTCCCACACACACGTACACACACACACACACATACATACACACTTACACACCCCTACACAAGTGGGCACACACACTGCACTGCTTATTGAATGTCCGAGGCCTTGCGACCCTGAAAAACTTCCGACAAGACCATTTTAGCAAAACTCATCTTAACGACGGGCCTGTAATTAATATGCAAATCATCACGGAGAGCAAATTAATTAAACTGCGGTGATCTAAAAGGCTCTGAAGCCTTTCTCTTTCCCTCTCTCTTTCTCTCCCTCTTTATCTCCCTCTTTCCCTCTCTCTTTCCCTCTCTCTTTCCCCTTTCTCTTCTCCTCTCCTTCTTCTCTCCCTCTCTCTTTCTCTCCCTCTCTTTTTCTCTCTCTTTCTCTGAAGCCTTTTTGAACAGTCTTTCATTAAAGGCCTTACACTCCCCACCCCACTCCCTAAGACTATTCAGCACATCGCTCACCTGTTGCCCAATGAGGAGATTCATCTATTGTCCACCCCCGCACATCCACAGACAAATCCCCTTCATGAAACGCCAAATTTAATCATAAGCACGGAGGACCGGTGTCTCGCCAAAAGACAGATGGCCTATTCTAACTATTGTGGCTTAATGGTGTTTTATAGGTGCTGCTGGCCCTATAAAAAATGAATTGACTAAAATTACTGAACTGAAATATGTACTGATGTAAATTTGCAACAAACCACAGGCTGTTGAAACCTCAAACAAAATGACCCGTCATTCCTCGTCAAGCTTAATGTGGAGTTTTCCAGATTAACAGGCCATGGATACAACAACAGATAGTTCATATTAGGAGAGAAATCTGGATTTCATTTCGTTTTTATCAATCCCTCTGTTTGCTCTTTCCGTCTCTCTGTTTCTGTCTCTCTGTGTCTGTGTCTGTGTCTGTGTGTGTGTGTGTGTGTGTGTGTGTGTGTGTGTGTGTGTGTGTGTGTGTGTGTCTCTCTCTCTCTCTCTCTGGGATAGCTTTTATGAGCTTGTTTGCAAATTCTCGTCTGGCGCGGGCCGGGTGCATTGGCATGAGGCTGACATGTTTGCTTTTCCGTGATTGACTTTAATAAGTTCCTCAACGCCGGGCTGTCCCGCTGATACGTTTACTGCTCCTGGAAAGGAGAGACTCCATGAAAGAGGAGTCTATGAAAATCCAATAGGTGAGCGAGAGAGGAGAGGAAGGAAACGAGCCCCAGAGCTGGAGCCTAACGGCGCCTCAGCGGGAAGGCTTAACGTGCCTTCAAGAGAGACAAGCTAGCGCGCTAACACACTAGCAGACAGAGCTGGAGCCTAACGGCTGTGTGTGTGTGTGTGTGTGGTGTGTGTGTGTGTGTGTGTGTGTGTGTGTGTAAGGCTTAAAGTGCCTTCAAGAGAGACAAGCTAGTGCCGCTCACACAGTTAGCAGAACTCTGCCTCAGTGGAAGGCTTTAAAGTGCCTTCAAGAGAGACAAGCTAGGGCGCTAACACACTAGCAGAACTCTGCTCTTCTGTTCAGTCTGTTTTCTTCCCAGAAGAAAGAGTGTTACACTCCAAGACTTTTTATAAATGATTACGAATCTATCTAGATAAAGGCAGTAAATACGTAGTTTCAGTGACCCTTCTGGGAAGCGTCTAAATGGAATGCTTATCTGAACAACACAACTCAAATTATCCCCCACCTTCACAATTGCAGTCATTTGCTTACAGGATTTCAGTCTTACTCTCCCTCATCCTACATTCTTGGGTCACTCTGTCCCCTCTCTCTCTCTCTCTCTCTCTCTCTCTCTCTCTCTTCTCTCTCTCTCTCTCTCTCTCTCTCTCTCTCTGTCTGTCTGTCTGTCTGTCTGTCTGTCTGTCTGTCTGGTCTCTCTCTCTCTCTCTCTCTCTGTCTCTTCTCTCTCTCTCTCTCTCTCTCCACTGCTCCTGCTCTTCATCTCTCCTGCTGGGATGAGCGCAGTGACCCCTCAACGGTCGGACACGTGCACATCCGTCCCAGACTGTCCTGTCAAGCATTTCCTGTTGACCCCTGAGCCTCTGAAACTCTAAACAAGCTTGTAAAAAAGGACCCTGGCGTGAGGGGAGGGGGAGGGAGGGAGGGATGGAGAGGAAGGGAGAGGGGGAGGAAGGGAGGGCTAGATGTTCAGACGTAACCTCCTTGCAGAGTGGCTGGCTGGCTGGCTAGCTGGGGCGGACTCCTCTCCAGACGTTTACAGAAACCTCACCCTTTCCCCCCAAAACAGGAGAGTGTGTGTTTACAGAGTGTGGTGCTGTGTGTGTGTGTGTTTGTGTGTGTGTGAGAGTGTGTGTTTACAGAGTTGGTGCTGTTTGTGTGTGACTGTGTCAGATGGTTTATGCACAGATCCACCCCCGCCAGCTCTGACAGTTTCCTCACCTGCGATGCCACCCTGAAGTGTGTGTGAGTGTGTGTGTGTGTGTGTGTGTGTGTGTGTGTGTGTGTGTGTGTGTGTGTGTGTGTGTGTGTGTGTGAGTGTGTGTGTGTGTGCGAGCATGCATAAGAATAAATCTCTGCAACTCTGCAGGTGGAGCAGTGGGCCTACCTGCAGCAGCAGCCTCTGGAAGGCCAGGCTGGCGTCCCAGCGGGTGAGGGCCGGGTGGCGCAGCGTCTGGGCGGTGGCGAGGGCCAACTGCAGCACGCCGGCGTGGTTCTCCACAGCCTCCGTCTGGCCCTTGAAGAGCTGGGCGTAGGAACTGATCTGTTGAGCTGTTACACGACCTGTGGAGAGGAGGAGAGGAGATCAGAGGAGTGGAGGAGAGGAGAACAGAGGAGAGGAGGAGAGGAGAACAGACGAGAGGAGAAGAGGAGAACAGAGGAGAGGAGGACAGAGGGGAGGAGGAGGAGAAGAGGAGGACAGAGGAGAGGAGAACCGAGGACAGGAAAAAAGTGGAGGGAGTAGAGGAGAGGTGAGGAGCAGTAAAGATGAAGGGATGAAGAGAAGAGAAGAGACAAGAGGAGAAAAGAACAGAAGAAACATATACACAAAAAGAAGGAGAAGAAAAACAAAGAGTGGAGTGGAGGGAAGAAAAGGAGGTGAAGAGAGGAGCGCAAGATGAGAAAAGAGATGAGAGTAGGAAGAATGGAGACAGAGGAGAGCAGTCAGTGTCTGAACAATAATTCACTCCATTCATCACAAACACACCTCTCCCAGAGCCTTCACCAACACACATACACACACACACACACACACACACACACACACACACACACACACACAAGACCGATGGCGACTCACAGATATGGGTCATAAATCACATTGATCAAATATCTCAACACACACGCACACGCACACACGCACACATGCACTAGCACACACACACACACACACACTCAGAACCTCTCTCACGGTGGGAACTGTGCTCCGTAATAAGAGAACAAATACACAGACCCTCCAGAAGAATAACAGTTTCCCTCCACATATCACACTGCGCTCTGGTGAGTGTGTGTTTGATATCATGGCAGAGCATAATATTATCTCTGGGAAACTTTGGAGGATACAGGGGGGCACAGTGTGTGTATGAGTGTGTGTCTGTGTGTGTGTGTGTGTGTGTGTGTGTGTGTGTGTATACGTGTGTGTGTGTGTGTGTGTGTGTGTGTGTGTGTGAAATGACTATGAGCCTCCAGAAACTCTCCCTCATGAAGAATGTGATCTCTGTTAATGACTTCAATCTTGAAAAGGCAGTCATCTCTACTAAATTTAATTTCTCTCTCTCACACTCTCTCTCTCTCTCACTCTCACTCTCTCTCTCTCTCTCTCTCTCTCTCTCTCTCTCTCTCTCTCTCTCTCTCTCTCTCTCTCTCTCTCTCTCTCTCTCTCTCTCTCTCTCTCTCTCTCTCACTCTCTCTCTCACTCTCTCTCACTCTCACACTCTCACACACACACACACACACACACCCACACCCACACACACACAGAATGAGAAAGAGAGATAGATACACACACACACTAAACCCCTAGTAAACCTGCACAGCCCTAAAGGGGCTCCGTTAAGACACAGGAAAAGAGGAGGGGAGGTGAGTGTGTGTGTGTGTGTGTGTGTGTGTGTGTGTGTGTGTGTGTGTGTGTGTGTGTGTGTGTGTGGTGTGTGTGTGTGTGTGTGAGGATGTGTGTGTGTGTGAGAGGATGTTTGTGTGTGTGTGTGTGTGTGTGTGTGTGTGTATGGGACTGAGAGGCCATGTGTGGATAAGTGGTGGGTGGTGGTATCTGGGTGAAGGGTGAGGGTGTGTGGTGTTGGGGAGTGTGCCACTGCCACTCCACCTCCACCTCTGCCACCACCGTGCCAACACCACCACCACCACACTGCTTCTGCTGCTGGTTGGACTGCTCTACCACTGGCACTGAAAACACCCCTGCCTACTCCCTCTGCCACTCCGCCTCTGCCTACTCCCTCTGCCACTCTGCCTACTCTGCCATCACCTCTACCACTGCCTACTCCCTCTGCCATCACCTCTACCCCTGCCACTCCGTCTCTGCCACCCTGCCTCTGCGTCTGCCTCTGCCACCCTGCCATCACCTCTACCCCTGCCTACTCCCTCTGCCACCCTGCCATCACCTCTACCCCTGCCTTCTCCCTCTGCCACCCTGCCTCCGCCTCTGCCTCTGCCTCTGCGTCTGCTGCTCCTGCTGCTCCATGGAGCTCAGAACCAGTCCCAGATGTGGGAGTATTTCCTGTTGAGCTGCATGGCCAATGTTTTCTTTAGCGCCGCCAAACAGATGATGGAAGGGGGGGGTATTGGAGGCCCGGGTGGAGAAGAGATGTGTTGGGGTGGGGGTGGGGTGGGTGGAAGGTCGGGTGGAGGGGGGGGGGTTGCTGGGGTAAGAAAAGCAAAAAAGAAAAGCGTGGTTGTGATGAGCGTGTTGCTGTGTATGGATCCTGGATGTTGAAACCAATCAGGGAGTGCTGAGGAGTCAGACAGAAACTTTTGACAGCTGACGGACCACACAGTGTGGCCACTGTTGAAGCTGCACTTCATAACGCTAACACTACAACTCACTGGGGGGCCGAGTGATCCAACACAAAGCAAACATGAGCATTCTGGGTGATGTAGTCTTTGCACCAGGCGGCTAGGCATCGGCCAAACAAGCCCGCCGGGGTGGCACAACCAGGAGGGCACAAAAGGTGGCACTGTGCACAAAGCAGTGAATCAAGATCTCTCCGGCCAAACACTCAAATATTGTTGAGAAATGGACTGTGGTCTAGAAATACCCAGCCAATGAAAAGGCCTATTGTGAACTGATTCAGCTGCAAAAAATCCCTGGCAAAGGACCCAAGAATCACTTCTAGCTTAATGTGCCAACCATAATTCAACTCAGGACAGGGGAATATGGGGGGGGGGGGGGGTTGGGAAAGAGACATAGTAGCTTAGCCCCCAAAGGCTAGGAGCCGACACGAAATAGGGGCCAACGACATTTTATCCCGGGATTACAAAACCACGCTAATTAAAACAGAGGGGCGGACATCTTGGACGGCCACGGAGCAGAGAGAGAGAGAGAGAAAAAAAAAAGAATGTTAACGGAAAATGAGACAAAGAGCAGGGTGACCATGATCTAGCCCCGGGGGCGAAAACAAGAAAGGTGAAGGAGGAGGGCCAAGAGTGATCCATTCCTCGAGGAGGAGACGAAGGCGAAGACGAAGGAGGGAGCACGGGAGCAAGAGACGACTATAATTCTGCTTTATTTATTCTGCCGGAGCGGGGAGAAGACTGAGGAGCAGAAATTTATGACGATAGGACTGGAGCCGTTCCCAGACTGTACAATGGCGAACATCGAAGACACACACCACAACAACAACCAAAAAAAAGATAGAAACATATGCCAGGTTACCTACCGCACAAGCACAAACACAAACACACACACACACACACACACACACACACACACACACACACATATGTATCGCGGGAAGGAGACATATTTGTCTGCTTGTGCATGTGTCTCTGCCTGTGTGTGTGTGTGTGTGTGTGTGTGTGTGTGTGTGTGTGTGTGTGGAATTTCCTCTCTTAGAAACATGTGCACAGCAAATGGAAACGTATGTTATTTCTTTTATTCAAAACTCAAGTTTGAAATATGAGTGTTATTTCACCATTGAATAAATGTTCGTAATTAAAGAAGTGTGTGTGTGTGTGTGTGTGTGTGTGTGTGTGTGTGTGTGTGTGTGTGTGTGTGTGTGTGTGTGTGTGTTTACCCAGTTTGATATGTATACAGTACGATTGTTCTGGCACAGTTTCTGCTGTTCTGGCATGGAGTTCAGGAAATAGCTGCTATTTGATGCATTGGTTTGGCTGAGGTGTTGTGTGAGTGTGTGTGTGTGTGTGTGTGTGTGTGTGTGTGTGTGTGTGTGTGTGAGTGTGTGAGTGTGTGTTCGGCCCAGGAATTGCTTGTCTAATAATTCCCTTCTTGTACAGTAAGAAACAGCCTCACTGCACTGCACTGCACTGGGGTGGTTGAGCCATATGATCTAGAGAGAGTACAGGTCCTGTCAACACCGAACACAACCGTTACAACACAACCATACACACACACACATGCACACACACTCATACACACACATCTTTCACAAACACACACAAACACATACACATAAAAAAACGCCTTTCAGGCACACAGGCCAACACGCACACGCACACACACACACACACATACACACACACACACACAGGCCAACATACACAGGCCAACACGCACACACACACACACACAGAAGGAGAGAGAGAAAAAGAGAGAGAGAGAGAGAGAGAGAGAGAGAGAGGGAGAGAAAGAGAGACTAACACACACAAATGGACACAAACCAAAGCAAAGGTCCTCTGAGAAAGGGGATCATTCGAGTCCTGTCTGTGTGTGTGTGGACAGAGGTAGTGGATGATTAAGGCACAGCCCTGACATTGTACTTCGCCCTTGGCCTTGGTTGGCTATGAATGGCCTGCAATCCCACCGCAGTGCC
This sequence comes from Clupea harengus, assembly GCF_900700415.2. NCBI lineage: Eukaryota > Metazoa > Chordata > Actinopteri > Clupeiformes > Clupeidae > Clupea > Clupea harengus. The sequence goes on from NC_045161.1 coordinate 21,722,775, forward strand.
TACAGCTGTGTTACCTCCAACTCCATCCATATCGAGTGTGTGTAAGAGTTATGTGTGTGTGTGTGTGTGTTTTAGTATGTTCCCACTGGTGGGTCCTATTCCAGAACAGCTACTCAAAGAGACAGAGGTGAGGGCTTGAAGATACGGCAGGTAATATCAGAGTGTGGCCTGCTGCTAGGATACGGCCTGTCAATCACAGCGAGGTGGGCGTCAGGGACCCTGCAGGGGGCACGAGAGTATTGGACGATGTGAGCACAGAGCCAGTC
>NC_045161.1:21725540-21730540 GCF_900700415.2 Clupea harengus
TATTGTGAGGATGTGTCTACTCTATGCATCTGTGTGTGTGTGTGTGTGTGTGTGTGTGTGTGTGTGTGTGTGTGTATGCGTCTGTGTGTGTGTGTGTGTATGTGTGTGTGTGTGTGTGTGTGTGTGTGTGTGTGGGTGTATTACTGTGTGTGTGCGTGTGTGTGTGTGTCTGTGTCTGTGTCTGTGTGTGTGCGTGTGTGTGTGTGTCTGTGTCTGTGTCTGTGTCTGTGACTGTGTGTGTGTGTGTGTGTGACTGTGTGTGTGTGTGACTGTGTGTGTAGTGTCTGTTGGTTAAAGGCTTTGAGGCTTGGCCGAGTGTGTGCTGGGCTTGAGCTGGGTGTGTGTGTGCTGGGCTTGAGCTGGGTGTGTGTGTGCTGGGCTTGAGCTGGGTGTGTGTGTGCTGGGTGTGTGTGTGCTGGGCTTGAGCCCACTCCCAATCAACACTGATGAGCTGCTTACTCCACTCTACCATCAAGACTCAGGAGCTCATGAAGAAAGAGAGAGAGAGAGAGAGAGAGAGAGAGAGAGAGAGAGAGAGAGAGACACACACACACATAGGGAGAGGAAGAGACATTAGAATGAAGAGAGAAACAGTGAGAGAGTAAGAGAAAGAAAGACAGACAAAGGGAGAGAAAGACCTCATAAAGAAGAGAGAGAGAGAGAAGAGAAAGACAGAGATAGAGAGATGAATAGACCTTATAAAGCGAGGAGAGAGGAGAGAGGACAGAAGAGAGAGAGAGAGAGAGACACACACACATAGGGAGAGGAAGAGACATTAGAATGAAGAGAGAAACAGTGAGAGAGTAAGAGAAAGAAAGACAGACAAAGGGAGAGAAAGAGACCTCATAAAGAAGAGAGAGAGAGAGAAAGAGAAAGACAGAGATAGAGAGATGAATAGACCTTATAAAGCGAGAGAGAGAGAGAGAGAGACAGAGAGAGAGAGAGAGAGAGAGATAGACACAGAGAGAGAGAACAAAGGGACATGTTCAAATGACGTGTCATGCAGGACTTTCACTCTGGAAACTTTGGCTTGGGTCTGGGACTGAACCGAAATTCCCTCTAACAAAAACCTTGTTCAGTGTGTGGGTGTGTGTGTGTGTGTGTGTGTGTGTGTGTGTGAGAGAGATTGTGTGTGTGTGTGTGTGTGTGTGTGTGTGTGTGTGTGTGTGTGTGTGTGTGTGTGTGTGAATGTCTGCATTAGGGACAGCGGTGTGACATGAAGTGTTGTTCCACAGGTGACTCACCCATGCTCATCTTGATTGGCAGGTTCTCTTTGCTGGCTGCCTCCACCAGTTTCCCCCGCACCTCCATCACTGCCTCCTTCTGCTTAGCAACCAGCATGGTCTCCCATAGCGACCGCGCCGGCGACGACCTGGGAGGGGAAGGGCACAGAGTCAAGAGCAGGGTCACTGAGCAGGTCAACCACCTCAACACCTGAAAGCCCCTCTCCACCTGAAAAAGAGGCTTTGTGTGTGTGTGTGTGTGTGTGTGTGTGAGAGAGTGAGTGAGTGAGTGTGTGTGTGTGTGTGTGTGTGTGTGTGTGTTTGAGATAGACAGAGAACCAGTCATTTGAGACACAGTGGATCAATCAAAACTACAGGAAAGCAATTATTCTTAGGAACGAATGGCAGAGGTGGAAAGTAACGAATTACATTTACTCGCGTTACTGTAATTGAGTCGTTTTTTTTGTGTACTTTGTCATTTTTTCAGTAGTAACTAAGTAACTTTTACTTAAAGTACATTTTAAATTAACTACTTTTTACTTTTACTTGAGTAGATTTTTAGATGGGTAACTTTACTTGTTTTTCATCAAAGTAAAGGTACTTTTACTTGAGTAGAATATTTCAGTACTTTTTCCACCTCTGATGAATGGGATCACTTTCTCTCTGTGTGTGTGTGTGTGTGTGTGTGTGTGTGTGTGTGTGTGTTTGTGTGTGTGTGTGTGAGAGAGACAGAGAACCGATCATGGGAGTCACAGAGGCTCAATCAAAACTACAGAAAAGCAATTATTTTTAAGAATGGGATTACTACTGTGTGTGTGTGTGTGTGTGTGTGTGGGTGTGAGTGACTTTGAATTGTGGTCAATATCTCCTCACAGCAAGACTGCACCACTGAAAAGAGCCCACAGGTCAGTACTTAAAAAGCCAGGGGAGTGCACAGGAAACAATGCTTAGTCAAAACACTGCTGTGTGTGTGTGTGTGTGTGTGTGTGTGTGTGTGTGTGTGTGTGTGTGTGTGTGTGTGTGTTGTGTGTGTTGTGTGGTTGTGGAAACAATGCTTAGTCAAGGCACTGCTGGCAAGAGGAATCAGTGCATGGCAGAATACGTACTTTACTCAACAGTGTGTGAACATATTCTGGATCTGGATTTCTCTCAGGGACGGATACACGGATACACACACACGACCTTCACACACTGATTGGTGTGTGTGTGTGTGTGTGTGGTTAAGATGCGTCAACCACCCCAGAGGGAGTACAGACAGGAAAAAACACAAATTAGGCTGAGGGAACATCAGGAACTTGCACAACCTCCCCTGATCCACACAACACACACACACACACACACACACACACACACACACACACACACACACACACACACACAACACACACACACACACCACACACACACACACACACACACACCACACACAACACACACACACACACACACACACACACACACACACACACACACACACACAACACAACCTCCCCTGATCCAGAAACACATTAGAGCCAACAGAGACAGTGTTAACTAACCCTGTACCAAAGAAAGACACAGACACAGACACAGACACACGCACGCACGCGCACACACACACACACACACACACACACACACACACACACACACACACACACACACACACACACACACACACACACACACACACACACACACACACAAAAAGTATGCTAGAATTGAGCCAACTATGCTATTTATCAGTATCCCTATAGAGTTCTTATCCATCATCCTGTTGTTCTCATCCCGAAACTCTATGATCATAATTCACATGAATATTTCATCTACCTCATCCTCATCTTCTTCATTCATCGTTATGGCTTTATTATCAAGAGCCCTAATTTCGGGCCTGTCAGTCCGTGGCCTCCCTCATCATATTTCAATCCATCGTCTCTCTTTTCTTCCCTCCCTCCCTCCCTCCCTCCATCCCTTCATCCAATCCATCTCTCTGTCTATCTTTTCTGAATGCACAACTCATCTTTTTTCCCGAGTTAATGACCCCAAGAGTCTATGAGGGCCTGCGTGTGTGTGAGTGTGTGAGTGGATCTGCTGAGTGTGTGGTGTGTGGATCTGCTGAGTGTGTGTGTGGATCTGCTAAGTGCGGCCTGCCATGCCTATGGAGTGGACACACACACACACACACACACACACACACAGGATGAGGGCGTGATAGAAAACCCAATTCCATTTTCACACTGATAAGAGAGAGAGAGAGACAGAAAGAGGGAGAGATGGACATGGGAAAGGACAGGTACAGTGTGGAGACACATCACACACCACCACACACCACCACACACACACACAAAAGTAGAGTGAGATAAGAGTGAGAAAGAGAGAGAGAGAGACAGAAAGAGGGGGAGATGGACATGGGAAGGACAGGTACAGTGTTGGAGACACACACACCACACACACACACACACACACACACACACACACACAAAGTAGAGTGAGATAAGAGTGAGAAGAGAGAGAGAGAGAGACAGAAAGAGGGAGAGATGGACATGGAAAGGACAGGTACCAGTGTGGAGACACACACCACACACACACACAAAGTAGAGGTGAGATAAGATGTGAGAAGGAGAGAGAGAGACAGAAAGAGGGAGAGATGGACATGGGAAAGGACAGGTACGTGTGGAGACACACACACACATCACACACACACACCACACACAGCACACACACACACACACACACAAAGTAGAGTGAGATAGAGTGAGAAAGAGAGAGAGAGAGAGAGAGAGAGAGAGAGAGAGAAAGAGGGAGAGATGGACATGGGAAAGGACAGGAACAGTGTGGAGAGGAGATACGGGGCAAGCAGAACAACAAATGGGGAGAGGGACAAAGAGAGGGGCAGGAGAAGAGGACAAGAAAAAGATGGAAAAAAGAGAGGCGTAGGGTTTAGGCAGAGAGAGAGAGAGAGAGAGAGGGAGGGTGGGTGGGGGTGTCTCACTGACACGTTAAGCCCAAATGTTAAATCTGCACTATTTTTCTTTTTGGACTTTTTTTTCTCCTTTTCCTCTTTCTCTTTCTCTCTCTCTCTTTCTCTCTCTCCATCCTTTTCTCTCTTTGCCTCTCGCTCCTTCACTTTTTCTCCGTCCTAACTGTTGCCATGTGTGTAATATCAGCAGTAATCTGTTCCAGACACTCGGCTGGAGCAAGGCGAGTGAGTGGGCGCAATGCCATACACACATACATATGCATACACACACATGCTCACCCAAATGTGTGCATACACACACACACACACACACACACACACACACTCCCAAATGTGTGCACACACACACACACACACACACTCCCAAATGTGTGCATACACACGCATACACACACACACACACACACACACACACACACACACACACAAAGGAATGACAAAAATGGGATGCATGCAATGCAAGTTTGTTTTCTACACACAAGAAAGGAACTAAAGGGGCTAAGTTACAGCAACCGAGAACCATCAAACATTGGACAAGGAGAGAGAGAGAAGGAGAGAGGGAGAGAGAGAGAGGGAGAGCGAGAGAGAGAGAGGGAGAGAGAGAGGGAGAGAGAGAGAGAAGGAGAAGGAGGGAGAGAGAGAGAGAGGGAGAGAGGGAGGGAGAGAGAGAGAGAAGGAGAAAGATGGAGAGAATAAAAGAGGGCTAAATGAAGGGAAAGAGGAGAAAAGGAGGAGGGATGGCAGGGGGTGTCACACTCTTTTAACTAAAAATGTAATAAGAGAAACGCAAAGGAAATGTTTTTGGTTGAATCAAATAA
>NC_045161.1:21735540-21753813 GCF_900700415.2 Clupea harengus
ACAGGACTGAGGACAGGACTGAGGACAGGACAATAGGGGACAGGACTGAGGACAGGACTGAGGACAATAGAGGACAGGACTGAGGACAGGACTGAGGACAGGACAATAGAGGACAGGACTGAGGACAGGACAATAGGGGACAGGACGGAGGACAGGACGGAGGACAGGACAATAGGGGACAGGACTGAGGACAGGACAATAGAGGACAGGACTGAGGACAGGACAATAGAGGACAATAGAGGACAGGACTGAGGACAATAAAGGACAGGACTGAGGACAGGAGAGGACAGGACAGGACAGGACAGAATTGGAAAACCTCTCAACTCTCGTTTTCCCTTCACTCACTCTCAGTTAGACGGCGCCCTGAAACAAATGAACACTGGGTCTATTTGAGGACTGAGAGAGCTGAGGCTGGCCACACACACACACACACACACACACACACACACACACACACACACACACACCGAGTTGGACGGCTCGACAAGAAACCCGGTCCGTCTCAGGGCTTTTAAATGTTGAGTCAAGGTCAGCAAGACTGAAACGGTCTTATTTGGTCCAAGGGCTCGCAGCTCCGACAGATTTATCACAAGAAATGGAAGACAAATTTCTGGATCAGTTGTGCCGCTCCAGTGGATGAGTGGGTGAGTGTGTGAGTGTGTGTGTGTGTGTGTGTGTGTGTGTGTGTGTGTGTGTGTGCGTGTGTGTGTCCACACACATGCCACCCCAGAGAAGGAAGTGGGCAGCCAATGAAAGCAGACCTTCATGGGCCGGTCCCAACGCGATTGATGATTTCCTCTCCCTGACTACTCCCCTTCACTTCCAATTAGGTGAAGTAAATTGTGACTTATGACCGAGTACGGGGAGGGGAGGTTAGCTTGAGCTATATTTCTGCTGTCTGTCCAGTTAAGGAGTTCCTACAAGGCCAAACACGGAGGACAAATACCCCCGTTGCCCTCCTCATGCCACTCTGATAAACTGAGATGTTGTTCATTCTTTGTCTTCTCTCTAACCTCCATGTTTATAACCCTCATTCTTACACTTATCCGTTTCCCATTTGTTAAAACAAGTAAGTGCAACTCAGCTTTTTACTCCACTGCTTTCTTCCACTCCTTTCTTCCCAGGCGAGACAGAAATAGGTGTGTACGTGCGTGTGTGCGTGTGTGTGTGTGTGTGTGTGTGTGTGTGTGTGTGTGTGGCCGGTGGTGGCAGGATCTGGCATGCACATTTCAGGCGGTGGCGGCGGAACCTTGTTTTCTCACGGCACGGTGTGGTTCGTCCTTTTCTTTTTTTTCTTCCCAGAGCCTTGGGGAGTGCTGGGTGCCAACCCCCCCCCCCCCCTGCAGGCTGTCCTCCCCTCCCCCCCATCCCCTCTTCTCACCCTCACTCTTGGGCAGGTCCCAGACATGGCCTGGCAGCAACCCCTCCACCCACCCTCCCCCGCACCACCCCTCCACCCACCCAGCCTCCCCCGCACCACCCCTCCACCCACCCTCCCCCGCACCACCCCTTCACCCCCCCCCCCCCGCCGCACCACCCCTTCACCCACCCACCCTCCCCCTTGGCAGGCGGGGTTCATGTATCCTAGACAGCATCAAAGGGCCCAGACCTCCACACGGGCAGCCAAGAACAACCCATTACACCCTGACCACACACACACACACACACACACACACACACACACACACACACACACACACACACACACACACACACACCACACACACGAACATACCTAACAAGCAAAATATACACACACCTACACCAATCAAAACATAGGCTACACATTTCTGGCAAAAATGCAAAACCTGCACAAAGCGGCACATACACAAACAAAAACACACATATACCAAACCAACCCTATGTGCACACACACACACACACACACACACACACACACACACACACACCTACATGTATACCAAAACAAACCTATGTGCACACACACCGTCAGATGAAGCACCACTGCCAAACATCACGATTCTCACACAAGGTCTATAATGTCATGTCCAGAACTCACACACTTATACTCCTGCACACACACACACACAAACACAGACACACACACACACACACACACACACACACACACACACACACACACACACACACACACACACACACACACACAGACACTCACACACACACAGACACACACACACACACACAGACACACACACACACACACACACACACAGACACACAGACACACACACAGACACACACACACAGACACACAAAGACACTCACACACACACACACACACACACACACAGACACTCACACACACACACAGACACACACACACACACACACACACACACACACACAGACACACACACGCAGACACACCTTTTGCATGTGTAACTCAAATGAAAGGAAATGAGAGACAGTATGAAGTGCCCAAACAGCGGTGAAGCAGAAAGCTGGGGGGATTTAATAAAGACACACACCACCTTGTGTCATTTAACACCAGGCACAGCACCCAGACCACCCAACAGAGCCCTAAAACATATCCAGAGATCCAAAGAAAAAACACCCTGAAATTACAAGGGGAAATACCATACAATAATGGGCTAAAATAGAGCCCAACCCGGTATTAGTGTATGCTATACAATACAGGGCAGAATTAAGCTGCTCCAAAACGGACTATTAGGCCATTCTGTGCAATAACAGGACAGAATTAGTCTCAGAACCCGACCATTGGAGCAACGTAAACACAGAGATTATGCCGTGGCTGCAATAATATCACAAAGCCATCATATTCTTCTCAAAACACAGCATGTCTAAATCATATGTGCAGATGGCAATTTGCACTAGAAGGCCTCGTATCAAATAACGTGCGGACTGGCACAGCGACTCTGTCATCACTAATGACTTGTGACACATTGCACCTGTACTTTGCAGAAACCTGCCAGCTTGCAGCCTTCATATCTAATACAGAGCATAATAACAAGCTGCTTTTTGCAATCTAGCCTATGTTTAGCGAAGGGCAACAACATGCCACTTATGGAAACTTAAAGCGCATATGGCCTATTTATTATACATGGAAAGTTTGTTTTTCGCTCCCAAAAATAGAAGTGGAAAGAGCAGGCCATCGCTGGGATGGGCTTTAAAAAGCCTCTGTGCTTGTGCTTGTGCTTGTGTAAGCTCAGCGAGTCTGACTAGGTTCCCAATGCGTCTCCAGATCTGCGTAACAAACGACGGCGCATCCTCCAGAGAGGGCGAGAGGCAGCGAAGCTATTTAGGGGCCGCCAGCGTCCGTGTCCCCAGTGTGACGTCACGGATAGTGCCATCGCCTGGGAGATGTCACAGCACAGAGTTTACCCTGGGATTTTTTCTTTCTTTTTCTTTCTCTTTCTGTCTCTCTCTCACTTTCTCCTCCTATCTCTCTTTCTCTCTCTCCCCCACATCTCTCTTTTTTGCTCTCTCTTTCTCCCTTCGTGTGTGTGTGAGTTTATGTGTGTGTGTGTGTGTGTGTGTGTGTGTGTGACTGCTCTCCAGTGTGAAAGTAGGTTAGGGCTAGGCTGCTATGCTGCTGTTTGCTGTTCTGTGAAGGTAAGCGCTTTTGGGGAGCGGTGGAAAGCGTGACGCCTGGATCCTCCCCTGTGTGGAAGCGGCCGGGGCAGAGAGAGTTTAAAATAGAGCCTGTCACAGAGACAGCGAGAGAGAGAGAGAGAGAGAGAGAGAGAGAGAGAGAGAGAGAGAGAGAGAGAGAGTGGCAGCATCTGGAGAAGGAGGAGAGACTCACTGCATCTTCTTGAAGGAAAAGCATGCATACACACCTGCCAATACAGTTGAGCGAAAGGGGAAATCTGGTCAAAGCAAAAGAGAAAGGGAAAGGGCTAACAGACATCTAGAGACAGAGTGCAGAGAAACTAGGATGCTCTCATAGGTGTGCAGTGCATCACATGCTTACGGCTACCCAGCTTGCTCACCCCCACCATACACACATGCCACACACACATGCCACACACACAAAATGCTGTTTATGGCAACCTTCTGCTGAGACAGTCACATGCAGGGATGTGCGTGCATATGTTCAGATGTGTGTGTGTGTGTGTGTGTGTGTGTGTGTGTGTGTGTGTGTGTGTGTGTGTGAAGCAGCAGGTGCTCAGGGTTAAATACATGCATGCATGTAACAGACAGCCTCCTCCAGGTGTTTAGCTAAATGCCAATCAGCAACTGTCTGAGTCAACATCTCAGTTCCACAGAGGAGCTACAATGTCTGAACCCACACACACACACGCACACACACGCACGCACACGCACACGCACACGCACTTATGTGCATGTGACTTGTCACAGCAGTAGGTTGCCATGGACAGCATCGTGCGTGTGTGTGTGTGTGTGTGTGTGTGTGTGTTTGTAAGACATTTCAGAACTTCAGTTCTTGTACCCAGTGCAAGGCTAGGCATCCCAGTGTGCCCTTCCCTGAATGTGCCCCAAGCCTCATGATCCCTGGCATCACAGCACAACCTGCTGTTCTTGGGCTCAACCCTCCATCGCGCTCCGTCTCTCCAGAACCGCGGCCCTTCCTGCTCCAGCTCCGTGCCACCCACCGAGCTCAGACGAGAGCCGCTCCGGTGTAGCGGAACACAAGCAGCAGAACCACCCACCGCGAGCTGGGCCCCGGGTTTTTTTTTCTTTTCCTGTTGGAACAGAACCGAACAGAACGGAGCAAAACGGAGCCGAGCGGATCAGCTCAGACAGGCAAGGCCGCTCAGACAGCGCAGGCTTTTAGGGGGGCCGCCTCGACCCTGAAAAACTCCCCATTCATTTCCAGTGAGGTGCTTTTTTCCTCCTCCTCCTCCTCCTCCTCCTCCTCCTCCTCCCCCCCTCCAGTCTTCCTCACCACATGAGAGAGGGTGAGGAAGAGGGGCCCGTGTGGTGGAGGGCAGAGGCAGCCATGTAAAACAGGCTGGCGGGCGGGAGCTGAACACGTGCCTCGGCTAACTAACGCCGCTGCTGGGCTCCACCAGTGCGTCTCTGGGGGCCGGTCATGCGTGCTGCCACACACGTAGGGGGGACAGCTGATTTGTGTGTGTGTGTGTGTGTGTGTGCGTGTGTGTGTGCATGTGCGTGTGTGTGTGCGTGTGTGTATGTGGATGCTGTTGGGACTGGGGTTGTAGTTGTGTAGTGACTATGAGCTGTAGGTATGCATGCAAGATTACCTCTGTGTGTGTGTGTGTGTGTGTGTGTGTGTGTGTGTGCCTGTATGCAAGACTGGAGATTGGATTGATCATTTGCAAAAACGCTGTTTACCCGCATGACCCCATTGTGAACAAACATGATCATCTCACTGGTCAGTGTGTATGCTTGTGCACAGGTATGTATGGTTGTGTGGGAGTAACATACGGGGAGGTTGAGAGTAAATGAAATGATCATATGGGTAGACCCATGTGTGTTGTGTGAGAGTGTGTGTCTATGTGTGAAGAGTTTCAATACAATCATGAGCTCTGCAACACATCTGTCTGGCATTTCTGCTTCTGTGCTTCAGACATATAAGTGTGTGTGTGTGTGTGTATGTGTGTTTGTGTTTGTGTTTAAGGATGTGGTGCTACTGTAATGAGCTAATGAGTGGAAAGGGATGTGGTGGTCCATTTGTGTGTGTGTGTGTGTGTGTGTGTGTCTGTGTGTATGTGTGTGTGCATGTGTGTGCGTATATATGTGGTGGGATGTCTGTGGCTGTGCATGTGTATATGATAAATCATTATTAAATGGCAAACACTAGAAACTGCCATACTCGATAACATTGGTAACCTTTACTTTAAAGGTTAACCTCCCTCCATGGTCCAATTTGTGCATTTTAAAGCCCCACATTTAACCAAGCACGCATCAACAGCAGCAACAATCTAAACCTTTACAATCTTGACACCACACTAGTAATGACGCATTATTAGCCGGCAGCATCTGTGTGTGTGTTTGTGTGTGTGTGTGTGTGTGTGTGTGTGTGTGTGTGTGTGTGTGTGTGTGTATTGTCCTTATGGCACTGCATAGCCTGCGATGACTGCACAGACTCACAGCTAAACAAGGGGGGCGCTTGTCTCCATAGAATCTCTTGACATCAGCATGTTTCCGAGGCAACCAGAGGAGCTGATGACAAACACAGGCCGGAGAGCTTGACTTTTACAGGATCGTAAACAGGGCAACCTCACCGGCCCGTTTTCTTATCAAAGAGATTCATGAGTCTGAGCTGCACATCTGACAGCGAACAGTAACCTGATACTGATAGTTCACCAAAACGCAACAAAAAGACATGCTGGTTCATTACGTGGGGAAAATAAGACTTATTTCTTGGGGAAAATAAGACTCATGCGCAATTTAGGCAATAAAATAGAAAATGGTGACTATGGAATATAGTTCACTGACCTAAAAGTCACTCAAAGAAGACATTCTCCCCATGACATCCGAACTGAGGTCAGTTAAGGCAGATTTATTTTTTTTCCGTTTATTTACACAGCACTATTTCAAAAAACCATCATCATCATCATCATCATATATCCCTGAACCACACTCCAAAAACAGCAAACCTATGGAAACCATGACAAGGTAAAAACATTCTCTGACCAGAGAGTATATGCAAGGGCAGCAGCACTGACTATGATACAACAGACAGATTCCCTCACCAATAGGAACGTTGTCTTTCTACCGCAGTGGTCTAATGGAGCCAGGTGACTCAGAGCAAACTCACAGCACAGCAGGGCAACGGGGTCGGCCTAAACCACATCCAGGCCTGCAGGAAATGACATCGGCAAAACCAGCGGCGCAAGGGTGAATTATTTTGTCAAACAAAGCTGGACAAATTCAGGGGAAAACCGTAGATGACGGTCACAATTCCTGACAGCCTCGGCAGAAAAGGCCCAGCGATGTTTGTTTATGTGTGTCGGTCCAGAAAACATTGAGAACAGGAGGACACAACACATGCTGTGAGCGAGAGAAAGGACCACTCAGTGGGAGTTGAAAAACAAAGAATGGAGAAAAGAATGGAAATGAATATTTGTGTGCGAGAAAAGAGACCAAAAGACTGTGTTTTCATATGGTCTAAACCACAGGTCTGCCCTATGTAGGGTACAGCAGACCCCCCTACCTAAAGACATAACCACAGAGTGAGAGACAAAAACATTAAAAAGTCTGATTTGGTGCTCATTGAACACTGCCTCTTGTCTGAGATTACACCCACTGCATACGGGAGGTGTGTGTGTGTGTGTGTGTGTGTGTGTGTGTGTGTGTGTGTGTGTGTGTCTGTGTGTGTGTGTGTGTGTGTGTGAGGGGGGCAAAACTGTCAGCACAGCACACTTAACAAATGGTTCATTATGTCCAAGTGTTACTCGACAGCAGCACCCCTGTCTACAGAGGTTTACTCAACTGATGGTTCTGTAAGCTAGTCATTCATTTATTGACCATTTTTCTAGACTTACAGAACTATATAATATACAGTCTATAACCAATAAACTGTATAATCACTGTATAATCAAAGTCACGACTTAATAATGCACTTAATCATGTACACATAAGCAAGCCAACCACTCATAGGCTCACGCTGAACAAAATTGACAGCTAACTTAAAGTCGGTGTGATTTGTGGCTGAGGTTAGATGATTGCCTAAGTTAACACTTAGTCTACATAATATAAGGAACCCCATCACGCAGCATGTGTACTTATGAGAAAATAAACAACATGAGTGGCAATTCTGCTGCCCACCCCAGCCCTATACATGACGCAGGGGGTGATGTGGCTCTGTTAGTGTCAATGCCCTTACTGGTTTTGTGCCAGGCAGCCTGGTGCCAAGACCCCCTCTATGTCAGGAGTGCGCTGCAGGTTGGTCAGCTCCAGCATGTCCACCTGTATGTCAGTCGTGTGTCCCGGCAACATAGGCAGTGCGGACAGTATTTTCTCCACAAGGTTATCACCATGGTGACCAACAGCTCCTGAAGTGGAAATAAAGAAAGGTCACAATTTTAACCATTTTATCTCCAGCATCCCAGTAGAAAAAAATAAACATCTCAGTGCACTGCCTGTGGACTAGGCTACTGATTTTCTTAATTTCATTAGAGAGCAAGTCTTTTATACAGTGATTCTGTTTAAAGATTGAGACTATATCCTCCATTTTTTTTCCAATGGGCTAAACAAAACATAAATAATAACAAGGAGGCTAGCATTAAGCAACTGTATGACAGAAATACATGGATATTTCACCTGTTAGGTCTAACGTCCTGTCTATGAAGACAATTGATGCCTTGTTGGGAGCCGCCTTTCTTCTGTTTTTGGCCTGTGGATGACTGGCCAGCTCCCCCGCTATGAGACGGCTCATGGGTCCAACAGCAAAGCTCTCCTCACGAGTGTTGGTGCATTCAAACATAGCATTTAGCGCCGAGGCAAGGGATTTAATTTGTATCTGCAGCTCTGGGGGAAGAGAATGTATGTCCACATCGAGCAGACTGCTAAATCTCTTCTTCTCCGGACGCTTTCGGTTGATGGATTCGAGGTCAGAAGGGAGCAACGGGAACAGCTGCGAGAAGATGGGTGAGAGGAGGAACTGCTGCGACAGAGGGGCGAAGACAACCGGTGCATGCATCACCTCAGCGGTGTAGTTCATGTCACCCATCCACTCGCACAGTTTCTCCTCAAATTGCTCAAACACTGGATTACCCTCTAGTTCCGTGGTGACTTTATTAGCAAGGAGATGAATAGAGTGAGGAACGGCAGTGAAGACAACACAGTACTGAAAATGGCTCATGGAAATGATGTCTTTAATGATGTCCGCTGTTCTGCCTTTTAACAGAGTGCTAACCACGAACACAGCCTTGGCTTCGTTGTCTCCTCCAGCCTCAAAGCTAGAGAACTGCTTAATGTTACGTGCTCCAGCCTCTAATAAACTGGTTGCTCCACCATTCCAGTGAAGGTTCTCGCTGCACTTGTCATCCATGAAAACAATCGCTTTCTTTACCTTTGACAGCACCTTCTCCCACATTAAACCCGGAAAACAAGTGAAGCCTTCCATCGTCAACATCTTGACCGAAATAATGCTGTTCGAAACTATGTGAAACCACAAACAAACAATGAGTGTATCAGCGAGGCGCAAGTTTCATTTCAAACCAAACATAAACACATGCGAGTCTCTTAGAGGTGACGTGGCATCAAGCGTCGCGACAGATAAACGTCATAACATTCCGCCCCTACCATCATCCAGCAGCTGGGAGTTTTGAAAATGAGCATGCTTTTTTCCCATGTGTTGAATACGTTTTGAAAATGAATATGAATACCAACACCTATACTAATTTGATTGAATAACATAAAATGACAACATATGTATTTTTCACTCTATTTAAATTGTCGTAGGTACAATGTCTAATGTATTTATTGAAAACAAATGTAATGCCTTATAGTGACCAATGTCATTTTTTCTAATTAAACCCATATTAAGAGTTGTATAGTTTGGTTTAACTAAAAGTTCAAAAAGCATTCAATGTAGCGAGTTCTTGTCGCAGACTGCTTCTTGTGCTTCTCTGTATCCCTCGAGACAGTTGCCATGATGACAAACTTCTGTGAACTTCCTGTGGTCCTAACCGTGGGGTTGTCCACTGTCGGGTGAAAGGTGAACAGTTTGTTCCATAGAAACGTGTTTGATCCCTGTTGACTACGTTGTCATTTAACAGCTGGAATCCGCTTGGAACAAGTGTACGGCTGTAAATTCACATCTTTCTAACTGTTTCATACGAGCGAAACTGAGTGTTACACTTTTCAGCCACCTGTCAATTCATTTTTGCGGGGTTCATATAATTGAACGGTATAATGTCCACGGAGGAGACGGAAAAAACAACTGATGGTAGTGGTGCGGGAGACGAAGAAGAGTGGCTATATGGAGGTGAGATTAGTTCTCTCACATTGAATTTAAAAGCCACTCATCCATATTCTTGTTACTAGTTGTCTTTCATGTCATTTGGCTCTAGGGTTAGTGATGATAAGATGTTATCTTCTATACCAGCTAATCAGTCGCCACATTCAATGTGATTCAAGTTGGGGTGTTAGCTTTAGATAGCAATTTGGCTAGTTAGCAAGAATAGCTTCAGTTGGTCAGTTTAACAGGTGTTAACGTTACTGTTTTTGTGGTTGATGAGAATATTTTAAAAGGGGGAGCCCTACTAAAATTCTCAAACTGCATTCGCCAGCTTAGGTATTGTCTGTAATTTATCTACATTGACTGACATAGATGTTAGGCAATACTATCAAAGTGAATTATTTGTGAATAATTAGTATCATTAATAATCCTATCAATAGTAAAAGAAAGTTTAACTTGTAATGGACCAGCATTTTTTTTTTTTTTTACAAAGTTAACTTAGTTTTCAAGCATACATTGTTAGGATATATGTAACACCACTGTTGTGAATATAATTTGTACTGAATAGCCTATTCTTGTTCTGGACAGACGAAGATGAAGAACAAAAGGACAGGTGTGTATGACTTTTGTTGATGTCATTAGCCCCACCTCTGAGGTTTGAAGTTTCTATGCCTTTTTTTATTTGTCAATCTGCTGTGGTTTTTAAAATGTATTTATTTAAAAAAATATTATTCAGTTTTTTTTAACCACTGGTTTCATGTAAAAGCAGGACTAGGCTCCTATATCCTGTACAGTATATTACAGGTCAGCGTGTGTATACTTGACCTACAAATTTCCCAAATCAGTGTGTGCACACCTGACCTACAGATTTCCCAGCCATATACATCAATAAATTAGGCTAACCAGTCCTTTTATGTTAGGTCCACAACTAAATATCTTAAATGTTACAATGTCCAAACGCCAGGACGCAGATATATGTATGACATTTTATTCCATACCCATAAATGTCCTTCATACACCTGTGACACAGACTCGCGTCATATCTAATTATTCCCAATTTGAGTGGGCCGCCCTGTTCCCTGACATTGCCGACACTCTCTCATACTAATGATGTGATGTGCATTACTTACCCTTATATAACTGTACCGGTGAAGTGGGTGTTTTATTTTTTATAAGAGTGCGCAGTGTACTGACTCGGAATAAGATGGGCTGACACGTTTATTTCTCATTAGGGAGAATTGTGCTTCCTTAATGAAGCGTGTAGATTTAATGCCCTTTTCAGTGCAAGGTAATGACCGAGAGCTGGCGTCAGTGCTGAGCGATACGTCTGTGTCGTCACCGCCGAAAGAGGATCGAAATGTGTGAGAAGTCAAGCGAAACATTTAAGACTTCGGGTGCTCGTTAAATTCCGCAGTGGGGTAAGCAGTGTTTATGTGCAGGACGGATGAGGTGGCTCCTATAGCGATCATTGGATTAAAAGGCGGGGAAGGATGGCACAGTGTGAGTGTATTGTAGCGTAGCATCCTGATGCCCCCCCCCCCCCACCCCCAGCAGATATCGTATCAAAAATGCAGAAATGTGTTACACTTGATTTGTCTGACGACACATTAAATTACTCAACTATCAAAACCCCCATTCATTTATAAAACATGTGAGTTGCGCAGTTTTGAAGAATACATCTACATTTAGTCACACGTGAAGGATGAAAGTTTGGCTTTTGTGTCATTTGTGCTCACTTAAAATGTTATTCCGTGATTGAGCAGTTTATTACAAATCAGTGAACCTGGATTGTCAAGTGGAATGTCCTAGAACAAGTGTTTAGATTCTAGTGTAGACTAAAAGGAAAAGGACTTCAGTTAGACAGCTATACCACGCCTCTAATGAGGCCCTTAATGTGCTTCATAATACCTCTGGCTTTACCCATCTGCATCCTGATGTCATGACTGTTTCAGGATGTTGCCTACTTCATTTCATTGTCAAAGTTGATTGTGGATATGGCCTACAACTTCGTCACCCTCAGGAATTAATTTAATAATTATAATAATTAAATTGATTATTTTTTTAATTTCACGTTTTTAAAGTTTCACGAAACCTCCATCATGGTAACCATGCCACAGACGGCCGTAGTCTTCAGCCGTGTCATGAAAAGTCCCATCTAAATGAGCCTCCACAGCTGTGATGGTGAAGTTGAGTGGAGTTAGACTGTTACTCTGATGCCTTCTCATTTTCACAGCTCATTGCCTGGGGGACGGGAGAATGATGGGAATGATGTGGCCGATCAGGTACTAACCAGTCTAGAATTTTAATATTTCTCTTTAAGACGTAGTGCCTTTTGCTGAGAAGAAATGTATTTTCTTTTTGCCCGTGTGTGTAGAGTAGGCGTGTTTTTTTGGTGTGTGGACTGTAGCCATGAAAGAGTGTGAACATTGAACTGTACAACACTGATTCGCCTTTTCAAAATGTTTCTGCAACACAAGAGCGAAGAAGAAAGCGAGAGTGATAGTGACGATGATGATGTTTGTGTCACAATTGGTGACATCAAGACGGGGGGGACTGAAAGCACGTAAGTAGCCGATCACTCAGTGCTCCATACTGTAGTGTACGCCCCTTACTGATGGCTGGCTGTGAAGAGTTAATGTGGTATAGACATAATGGTGATGAGGATGTTCTTGATGTGTGTGTGTGTGTGTGTATGTGTGTGTGTGTGTGTGTGTGTGTTTGATTCACAGCTTGACAGAATCTCTTCTGTCTGGGTTTGCTGATAAAACTGTACTTTTACGCTGAAAGCAGTCAAGTTGGCTTGTATTATCATGTCATTGCATACATGCATTTGTGCATTTGAATGTGTACATGCCCTGATACAGAGGCAAGGCCTTTACACTTGTGAATAAGGTTAACAGGCCTGTGTGTGTGTGTGTGTGTGTGTGTGTGTGTGTGTGTGTGTGTGTGTGTGTGTGTGTGTGTGTGTGTGTGTGTGTTGGTGACGATGATGATGATGATGATGATGATGACGCTGACGCTGACGCATCTCTTGTGTGTTGTTGCCCCTCAGGTCCAGTGGAGCCCTAGCTGTGAATTTCAACACAAAGACCTCAGGATGGACACTTGGCTTAGGTACACTAATGAACCCAATTCGCTCTCCTCAGATCCCTTGTGTGGGTGACGGGCAGCACGGGCCAGCTGTCAGCTGTTCAGCCCCCTCTGGCTCAACGCTGAAGGGGGAGGCTGTGTGTCCTCTCACCCTGTGAAAGTGTGTGTGTGACGGACGGTTCCTCTTTTTGACACCCTCTGCCCCTTTGCAGGAACCACGAGGAAAGGTGTGGATCTGAACGCTCAGGGGAGTGTGAATGGAACTCCTCTGCTGGAGGTAGACGTGGAGTCCTTTGATGAAAAGCCATGGAAGAAACCAGGTGTGTCTGTGTGTGTGCGTGTGTGCGTGTGTGCATGTGTGTGTTCTTGTGCGTGTGAGTGTATATATTATATATGACTCAGTAATTGCTTATTTTTTTGTTTTTTTTGTGCATGTGGTGCATTTGCTTTCTAGTGTATCCAAAACATGTGTGTGTGTGTGTGTGTGTGTTGTGTGTGTGTGTGTGTTGTGTGTGTGTGTGTGTGTGTGCCACTCTGACTCATTCGTTATTGTGTGTTTATGTCCAGGTGCGGACCTCACTGATTACTTCAACTATGGCTTTAACGAGGAGTCATGGAAGATCTACTGTGACAAACAGAGGAGGGTTCGCATGAGTCTGGAGGTCATGAGTTTAGGATCATCCAAAGCTCTGGTACTTCCCATCAATGTACACACACACACACACACACACACACACAACACACACACACACTTAACCCCTTACATATATCATGGTAAATCACAGACAGTGCAAATAGCCAGTCTCACGTGGAACGCTATTCTCCTTTATTCAGCTAGTTTTGTGAGTTTTTTTTTTTTATTCATTCACCTTCCCACATCTCTCCTGTTTTTGTTTTTTCTCCGCCCTACTTTAGGGGCGAACAAGTTACCATAGTGACCGCTCCCTCTCCAAGTCAGACAGCTTCTATGATTCGGCTTCCAGCTCATCAAGGTCAGTGTTTGGCCTGTCAGCCTCTCGTATACGTGTGTGTGGGTTTCCATGAACTCCAATAAAGCAGACACTGGTTTTAATATCGCTACTCCTCTCTTATTTTCAGCTAAAGTTATTACCGCGTGAAATGACCTTCCTGCATGCATTCTACTATGTAGTCTACTGCTGTTTAGGTGGAATGATTTGTCTCGGGTGGTTCCCCCCCCACCCCCTTTCTCTCAGTAATGAAGACCTGATGTGCCAGGCTGTTAACGAGCACCTGTGAGAGGAAGCGATTAGCGCGGGGGTGAGGGTGGCGTGGAGGTCGGGGCGTGGGACGGGTTTACGCTGGCAGTTTGGGCTTTACGGCACCATTACCAGCTCTAAACACTCACCATCACAGAGGCCCCGCAATCTCCATGTGTTTGTAAACATTCACTGCCACTGATTGGTCCTCCCCCCCCCCCCCCCCCCCCTCTCTCCTTCAAGGTGTCGTCTGTTGCTGTTTTTATCATGTATTTTTCACTTTCTATTCTGTGTAGACATTTCCCATATTCCTGTCTCAGTCTCTATTTCTGTCTTTCTCGCTCTCTCTCTCTCTCCCTCTCTACCCGCCTTCTTTCGTTCCTCCACTTATTCTCACTCTCTCTCTCTCTTGCTTCCTGTTTTCGTCGGCCAGATTCTCTATCATTTCAGTCCAGGTGTTTCATGGGTCATTTATTGCGATTAGGAAAAACCTCTCTCTTTCTCACACTCATTCCTTCTGTACACATTGGTTTGCTCTTTTATCCTGCTGGTGACCTTGGTGCTGTTGCACGCAAAGGCACACGCAAGCCGCATACACACACACACACACACACACACATGCTGCCACCCACTCACATACAGACACACACGCACACTCATACATACATACACACACACACACACACACACACACACGCACACACACACACACACATGCCACCCACTCACATACACATACACAGACGCACACTCATACATACATACACACACAACACACACTCACATACACAGACACACACGCACACTCATACATACACACACACACATACACACTTTATTTATATTAACAAAATGACATAAACACAGTTGGGCACAGTACTTGTACTGAGTTACCTCTACACACACAAATGAAATGCCTGAGTAATAGCCCTTCCAGATGGTGGTCTAGCCCACAGTGGGGGCACAGACTTACCAACACAGTCGTCCCCTCAATTAAGGCCCCTGCACTCCGTCCAGCGCGAGGTTAAGTGTTGCCAGGGGCAACGTGTTTGAAGCGGAGCGCTCAAGAGGAGAGAGGAGGCGCAGTCATGCGTCGCCGTCTGGGGCCTTTTGTAACACGAGCGTCACTCAGGAGAGCAGGAAGTGACACATGCGCTCACACACACACACACACACACACACACACACACACACACACACACACACACACAGGCATGATGCACCATTCTGCGTGTCAGCCTGGCTTGCTGTACATGTCAGGTCCCTGAGCTGTCCCACTTTCAGTGGCCCTCTCATGCAAGAGACCATGGCAACACTCACGCTTGGCTTGCACGGTGGAGGGGGAAAACGGGTTTGTCTCTGGTGGTGTGTGTGTGGTGTGTGTGTGTGTGTGTGTGTGTGTGTGTTGTGTGTGTGTTGTGTGTGTGTGTGTGTGTGTGTGTGTGTGTGTGTGTGTGTGTGTTTGACTTGGCTTATGTTACGTAAAAGAACTCGGCATCATGTTAAAAGCGGAACGCGTGATTTTGGTAAAGTGTGTCAGTGGCACTGTGCTCATGTTTCACTGCTTAATTTCTGTCCATTTCATTTAAAAGAAAAAAGGTGTGTGTGTGTGTGTGTGTGTGTGTGTGTGTGAGAGAGAGAGAGAGATAGATATAAACACAGTGCAAGAGACGGATGGATTTAGTCGAGTAGGCAGCTAGCATGACTTTACTCTTACTTCTCTAAGGCCTACTGCAAGTTTCATATGACTTAAGCCCTCCTGACTGAAATAGGTTAGTGTTTCATCCGGGCCCGTGCGTGAGATAGAAAGGTGTTTTTTTTCTTAGTAGGGAAGTGTGTGTGTGTGTGTGTGTGTGTGTGTGTGTGTGTGTGTGTGTGTGTGTGTGTGTGTGTGTGTGTGTGTGTGTGTGTGTGTGTGTGTGTGTGTGTGTGTGTGTGTGTGTGTGTGTGTGTGTGTGTGTGTGTGTGAGGGCAAGAGAGAGAGTGTGTAAAACACATGGGAGGATGATCCAGATGGGTGAAGTTAATGCATTAATGGAGTGTGTGTGTGAGTGGGGGGGGGGGGCATAAAGGGTTATATAAGCTTTCATGTCCTGCATGTGCCGTGATAACAGCTCCAGAGAGGTAGAGTCAGAACTTCCTGTTCGCTTTTTAAACCTAGGATGTAGTGCGTGTTATATGCAGAGAGTGGACTCTCACTCTCTCTCTCTCACTCTCTCTCTCGCTCACACTCTCTCTCTCTCTCTCTCTCTCTCTGTCTCTCTCTCTCTCTCACTCACTCAATTAAATTAAATTAAAAGAAGCTTTATTAGCATGAATGTTTTTTAACACTATTGCCAAAGCTGATTCAACACATACATATTACATACACATACAGAAGGACAAATATAATGAACAGAGATGATATAAATAAATCAAAGACCATTCCAAAAATAACAACAAACATGCAGTTAGTTTGCCATTCTGTGGCACTCTCTCTCTCTCTCTCTCTCTCACTCACACTCTCTCTCTCTCTCTCACACACTCACACTCACACTCTCTCTCTCTCTCTCTCTCACTCACACTCTCTCTCTCACACTCACACACTCTCTCTCTCTCTCACTCTCTCTCTCTCTCACTCTCTCTCTCTCTCAATTCAATTCAATTCAATTCAATTCAATTCAAAGAAGCTTTATTAGCATGAATGTTTTTTAACACTATTGCCAAAGATGATTCAACACATACATATTACATACACATACAGAAGGACAAAAATAATGAACAGAGTTGATTACAAATAAATAAATAAATAATCAACAAAAGACCATTCCAAAAATAACAACAAACATTAGTTTGCCATTCTGTGGCACTCTCTCTCTCTCACACTCTCTCTCTCTCTCTCTCTCTCACTCACTCACATATATACACACACACACACACACACACACACACAGGCACAGGTTGCAGGCTTTGTTCTCTTGTGCTCTGGTATGTGGAGTCAGTGGTAATGCAGTGCTTGCTGTGTGGTTCATACGTCTGATCTTGAGCGTGTGTGTGTGTGTGTGTGTGTGTGCGCGTGCGTGTGTGTGTGTGTGTGTGTGTGTGTGTGCGTTTGAGCAGGAAATTGAGCAACTCCATCAATGTCATCGGAGGACAGTCAGGAACCATCAGCAGAGTAGAAGGGCGCAGAAGACACAATGCGGATGGAAGTCAAATCCAGGTGTGTGTGTGTGTGTGTGAGAGAGAGATGTGGAAGATCTGTATGGAAGTGCAAACAAATAAGGCTGCTAGGGTGTCTAATGTTTCAGCTCAGCCTGCATGTGCGTGTGTATTTGTCTGTGTGTGCGTGTGTATTTGTCTGTGTGCGTGTGCGTGTGCGTGTGCGTGTGCGCGCGCGTGTGTGTGTGTGTGTGTGTGTGTGTGTTCTGCAGGTGATCTCAGAGCCGTCCTCTGATGGTGAGACCACGCCCACCAAGATGCCTTTCTTCCCTCCGAACATCCCCCCTCCCCCTCTGCCCCCTCCCCCCGGCCATTGCTCCACCCCCTCTCTCGTCCCTCCGCCAAGTAAGTCAACCACACACACACACACACACACACACACACACACACACACACACACACACACGGTTACACTCATGTGGTGTCTGTACATCCTTGTGCCTTTTGTTCCACACTTTGTGTTTCCCCCATTTTCTTTGTTATTGCCTAATTCTGCCTTTCCACATATTTCAAACCACCCCTCATCAACCTTTTTGATGATGATGATGAATGGGGACAGATCTGATTGGCCAATCTGATTACCCCCCTTAAACTCAAACAATGTGTGTTAGTTCATTAAAGGAGTGACACTGTATCTGGCCAGTTCTGACACCCAAATTCAAACCCAACAGATTTGGATGACCGTTTGAGACTGAGACTGAGAGTCAGTGTATAACGTTACACCTGTTGGAATAAGATGTCTACGCAAGATGTTCCCCGGTAGCAGCCCATTGCAATGGACCTGGCGCGTACATGGGCCACATTACTGACAAGCTGACACCTGTTACAGGCACCTGGCAAGGGAAGCGTACAAACACACACACACACACACACACACACACACACACAGACAGACACACACAGACACACACACACACACACACCGAC
>NC_045161.1:21754313-21759313 GCF_900700415.2 Clupea harengus
CCCCCCCCCACCAGACCAACTGTCTTCCATGAGGACTCTGTGAATCAGTCCCATAAATACACACCACACCACCACACACACACACACACAACACACACACACACACACACACACGCAAGAACACACTCACACAACACACACATAGTGCATACCCAGAAACACACAGAGCCAGAGAAAGGCTACATTTGCATTTTCACAATAACCACACTCACACACACCACTACAAACACACACTCACACCACTACACACACACGTAATTACACACACTGAAAGAAGCCCATTTTTCTCCATAGCCATTGGGAAATCCAAACTCCCCGCAATCTGCAGTTCCAAATATTTGCCAAAGCCAGTTGATGGTCTTTCTTCATCTCTCTCCCCTCTGTGGTGAAAGTGAGAGGAGATCTGGCGAGCCACAGAACGAGGGATGGTGTCAGCAGAGAGAGAGAGAGAGAGAGAGAGAGAGAGAGAGAGAAGGTGTAGCAGGAGATGTACTGTAAATTCATAAGATTTTTTATTAAAGACAGTATCCAGTACAACATCATGAGGGATGAATGCCTGCTTTGAATGCCACCGCCATAATTCACTTCAAGTATGCACAGTTCTTGATCACACACACACACACACACACACACACACACACACACACACACACTCACAATGAAAACACCATCACAGACACGTCAAAGTGAAGCGTTTGTTTGAAATGTAGTTCCAACAATGGCCGTCGTGCTATAGAGTTAGACAAAGCAACACAAGCAGCAGCAGCAACGCTAGCAAACAGTGAAGACTTGGAGCCGGAGCTGGAAGAATGTGTATATTTCTTCACCGAGGGCAGAGGCCCTTGTTTCCGTCCTGCCTACAGGGAAAAGACTAATATATCAGCTTGCACCGTGAGTGGCCAAATAGGAAGTTGCAGTCAGTCCCACAGTGGCCAATGTTGATTGGTTAAAAGCTGCTCCAGCGGTTTCCAAATCAGCCGAGGTCTATGCCCATTAGGATGCAACAACTGGGAACCGTCCCCAATGGACCCAGGCCAGACCCGGTCCACCAAGCGGTTCTCACTGACATGAGTACAAACCCAGAGCCTCTGATCTCGACTCACACTCTCACTAACGACCCACCGCCTCACACACACTCTCTCCACACCACAGCCTCTCCACACCTCCGCAGCCAATAAGCAAGCTGGTTTCACCGGGACGCCAAATGGCTTTTTAACAAGGGCTGCTGGGAGTTATAAAGCAGGCGGGCGATGTGATGGCCTGGGCCATGGGTGTATGGGGTGTGAAGGCACATACACACACACACACACACACACACACACACACACACACACACACACACACACACACACACACACACACACACACACGCACACACGCACACACGCACACACACACACACACACACACGCACACACACACACACACACCTGACACCTGCTGGGGTGTTTTTTGTGTTGGTGTCAAATGAGCTGTGAGTAGAGCAGGCTGGTAACGTATACATACGAGGCGGACGGGGCAGGCACACCTGCACACTCACACTCACACACACACACACACACACACCTACCCACACACTCTCTCTCACACACACACACACACACTCACATTTCACACAGGTGAGGAGGGTGGCTGAGAGGGGGAATAGGTGAGCAGGATGGGCGAGGGGTCCTGCTTAGATCCCAGAGAGGCTGTTGTGAGGAGGGGGGGGGGTGGTGGTGGTGGATAAGGAGTTTTTTTGGGGGGGGAGGGTAGGACTGAAGGGGTCCTGCACAGATCCCCAAGAGGCTGTTGTTGAGGGAGGGGGGGTGGTGGATAAGGAGGTTTGGGGGGGGTGGAGGGAGGGTAGGACTGAAGGGGTCCTGCACAGATCCCCAAGAGGCAACGACATTAACCTCACAGCGTGGCGGCTGCAACGTGACACGCTCCAGAGGTTTTACCCCGACCACAAACCATATGCACTTTCCCTTTCTTTTCCCCCTCTTTCTCTCTGTCCCTCTTTCTAACTCTTTCTCTCTCTCTTCCTAACGCTTTCACTCTCTCTCTCTCTCTCTCTCTCTCTCTCTCTCTCTCTCTCTCTCTCCCTCTTCCTAAATCTTCCTCTCTCTTTCCCTCTGAAACTCTCTTTCAGGGCAGCTGCTAAACATTTAGGTGCCCTAGGTGCCTTCATGTTATTATTGTAGTCAAATATATACAGTAGTGTATCGCCTATATCGGTGGAGTAGTCTAGAAGGTCAAATATATACAGTAGTGTATCGCCTATATCGGTGGAGTATTCTGAAAGGTCAAATATATACAGAAGTGTATCGCCTATGTTGGTGGAGTAGTCTAGAAGGTCAAATATATACAGTAGTGTATCGCCTATATTGGTGGAGTAGTCTAGAAGGTCAAATATATACAGTAGTGTATCGCCTATATTGGTGGAGTAGTCTAGAAGGTCAAATATATACAGTAGTGTATCGCCTATATTGGTGGAGTAGTCTAGAAGGTCAAATATATACAGTAGTGTATCGCCTATATTGGTGGAGTCTGAAAGGTCAAATATATAGTGTACAGCCTATATTGGTTACATGGAGTGGTCTGAAAGGTAGATAGTAGAGTATTATTATCTATTTAAGTTTATTTAATTTGATTTATCTATTTAGTTTTTGTTTTTGGCGCATGAAGTGGTAGCCCTGCTCTCTTTCTTTACTTCTCTCACTTGACCAGCTTTTTCTCCCTTTCTCACTCTCTCTCTTTCTTTCCTTTTCTTGCTCTTTCCCTCTCCCCTCCTCTCTTTCTCCCTGCTCACTCTCTCTCTTTCTTTCCTTTTCTTTCCCTCTCCCTCTCTCTCTTCTGTTCTTTCTGCTATGTGCACGCTCTGCTCTCTCTCTCTCTTTCCGCATCTGTCTCTAACGTTCTCTCTCTCTCTCCTCTCTGTCTGCCACTTTCCTTTTTTCTGCTGGTTCACCCCATTTTCTTCCCTCTTATCTTTTCTCACATCTTTCTTGCTTCCCCTCTTGCCATTTGGCTCTCCCCTGAACAGAATGGAAACAGAACTGAAATGTGTGTGTGTGCGTGTGTGTGTGTGGTGTTATGTGTGTGTTTCAGACAAAGAGAGAGTGTGTATTGTATGTGAGTGTGGTTCATATATGTGTGTGAAGGAAGGAGGTAGACAGACAGTGAGTGTGTTAACTGTGTGTCATGTGCAAGAGAGAGCGTGTGTGTTTGTGAAATGTATGTGTGTGTGCGTGTGTGTGTGTGTGAGTGTGTGTGTGTGTGTGTGTGTGTGTGTGTGTGAGAATGTGTGTGTGTGTGTGTGTGTGTGTGTGTATATGTCTGTGCCTTCTAGAGTTCTATAAAACCTACTGTCAGCTTGTTGTCGTGGCGCCCAGGGACAGGAAATGGAGGCCGTCATTTAGACGTTTCGGATTGAACTGCAGCCTTTTCACAAAACTTTCTCACTTGCACTCGCACTCGCACGTCACCACTCTCTCTCTCTCTCTCTCTCTCTCTCTCAAAACACACACACACACACACCACACCACACACACACACCACACACACACACACACCACACACACACACAACGTAACTCCCTCTCATAGAGTCAACTACAGGGTATTAAACTGCACCTACTGTACCTCCACAAACTGCCCCGTGAACAACCCTAGCAACCACTCTGGTTAATCGCGCCACTCAGCCCATCTCATTTCCAGCCCTCATAAATAGGCTTTCAGATTCCCCATTCATGCTTTCCCACGAGAGCAGAACATCTTATGGAGCCTGCCAATCCAGCGCCATATTTTCTTAGTAGTTATTTTATTATTCCTTCAACGTTACAATAAAAACACATTTCCTCGCATATAATCTTGACACTTCAATCAGCGCAGACTGGCCAATCTACAAAAGCACACATGTGGCACGACAGAATAAACTAAATCAGCGCAGGGACTGGCCATCTACAAAAGCACACATGTGGCACGACAGAATAAAACTAAATCAGTGCAAGTTCTGTTAAGTCAGTGTAGTCAGTCTCCACTACACACACCTACCTGGGCCAGCTCAGTTCAGGACTATAAACATCTTTTAGAACCGCAGGGGTCAAAGTGTTGCTGAACAATAACTTACTGACCAGAGGTCAATAACTACTGACACAGAGGTCGGAGGTCAGAGGGGAACAGTCTCCATGATTTGTGTAGACATGCTAGACCTCTGGACCCCTCGTCTTCAAATTGTAATTATCCCGTAATAAAGGCATAGAGTAACACCTGAACACACAACCATGGGGGGGGTCCCATCTTTATCGCCAAAGGTGACCAGGCTTCACCCCAAATCGGCAGGGTGCCAGGTTTACCAGAGTATCATTTTCGGGCAAACTGTGCTGTGTCCACGCTGGCCTGGATGCCTTCTCCAAACACACTTCACTGCACTCCAGCGAGGGGTCAAAGAGGCATTTTGCCCGTGATAAACGGCTTAAAAGATGGCTGTGCCTGACTGCTGTTCCTGGGTTTCTGAGAACCATCTGTAATTGACTCTTCAGCCAGACACTACCTCTGAAAAAGTTCTCCTGAGTGACAAGTTGTACAGAAAAAATAGGATTCTGAATTCAGACGTGACAAATTCCACCAGCTCTTGATGGCCTCGTCTCATTTCTTTAGCCTACCGCCATTCTTTTGATGTATCAAAATGGCGGCTGCGGGATCAGCGGGGGCCCATCATGCCTCATTACGGCTGTATAACAGGAAGCTCCGCGTCTTTAGAGCTCAACACGGGCAGCAGCCTCGCCAGCCTTGCCCCGCCTCGCTGTCACCGAAGCGCTCCCTCCTCTCGCCATTAGAAAACAATTACCCAGCTCAGCGGGCCGTGGCGGCAGGACGCTAATGCTACCATTACAAACAATTACTGACGACTCGCGACACGCTAACATTATCATTGCCCTGCAATTACCGCTAAAGCGATATCGCGCAAGAACACACGAGCTATAATGCTAATATTAGGACATCACTGCTGCCCAGACC
>NC_045161.1:21764313-21771813 GCF_900700415.2 Clupea harengus
GAACATTTTCTTAGCCAGACAGTGTTCACCATTTCATCTCATTACTTCATATTGACTTAATGTGACACAAATGTGTGTGTGTGTGTGTGTGTGTGTGTGTGTGTGTGTGTGTGTGTGTGTGTGGATGCATGTAAGGGCTTGCATCAGGTCCAAAATGTGTGTGTGTGGTGTGTGTGTGTTGTTGTGTGTGTGTTGTGTGTGTGTGCCTGTGTGTGTGTGTGGTGTGTGTGTGCTGTGTGTGTGTGTGTGTGTGTGTGTGTGTGTGTGTGTGTGTGTGTGTGTGTGTGATGCATCTAAGGGCCTTGCAATCAGGTCCAAATGTTTGAAAACACTGAGGAGTAAGTGTGTTGTTTTCCTTTTTGGCCACACAGGCTGTCATAGATTATGGCGTAATTCACCAGATGAGAACAACCAGCACCCACAAACCCTGGGGCTGCGTAAACACATCTCCTTAAACACACACACACACACACACACACACACACACACACACACACACACACACACACACACAGAGAGAGAGAGAGAGAGAGCCAAACACACACACACACACACACACACACACACAGAGAGAGAGAGAGAGAGATCCAAACACACACACACACACACAGAGAGAGAGAGAGAGAGAGAGAGAGAGAGAAAGATCCAGACACACAGAGAGAGAGAGAGAGAGAGAGAGATCCAAACACACACACACACACACACAGAGAGAAAGAGAGAGAGAGAAAGATCCAGACACACAGAGAGAGAGAGAGAGAGAGAGAGAGAGAGATCCAGACACATGCACACACACACGTCAAACATAAAACTGTACAATAACATCAACCCTGACAGAGATGGACACACACACACACACATACACACACAACACACACACACATACACAAAACGTGAGAGAGTCCTGATGTAGCATTAAACCCTCAACACTCTTGGACATTCACTCAAAGAATAACAGTCAAATACACAAAAATAACAATTAGGGAGAGAGGCTCTGAAGAACACCTATCCAAACAGTGCTTTGTAGCGGGCACACACACATGTGCATACACACACACACACACACACACACACACACACACACACACTGCCTGTGAAGTGAGGGCAGCAGAATTAAGGGTTAACCTTCACCATCTGATTCTATTTTTGCGTCTAACGCACAGAGGGGGGTGGTGAGTAAGAATGAGTATGCCTGTGTGTGAGACAGAAGGGAGAGAGAGAGAGAGAGAGAGAGAGGGAGAGAGGGAGAGAGAGAGAGAGCGAGATCGCATTCAAACAGCGACTAGGGCAAAGAGTTTGCATATTTCAGAATAAAAGTACCCTGTGAGAGACACAGGGAATTGCAATGGGCTGAATTCTACCATTGGTCTGTAGATGGCAGTGTTGAGCCATGACAGCCTTGCCTCACTGGTTAACAATGCATTACCTAGACTAGAGGGTTACATCAGTATGCACAAGGACTGTGTGTGTGTGTGTGTGTGTGTGTGTGTGTGTGTGTGTGTGTGTCGTGTGTGTGTCGTGTGTGTGTGTGTGTGTGTGTGTGTGTGTGTTAAAATGAGTGAGAGTGTATAGAGTGGTGTGGTGCCCCTACTGAAAGTGTGTGTATTTTTAGAGAAAGTCTTTTTCTGCAGCGATTCCATAGCATAGCTTGCAGTCAGGGGTACTCCGTGTGCTATCAGAAAAGTTGATCTGACAAAGTAAAGCCAGTTAGTGTACACTCAGCATTATCTCTCTCTAAAAACACACACACACACACACAACACACACACACACACACACAGACACAGACACACAGACACACACACACACACACACACACTATATACCAGTGCTTCCCAAGCGCGTAGGCTCACAGTAAGTGGGGGAGCGGAGTGAGGATTAAAAAAACTGCTATATAGCAACTCCAATCAGCACCAATAATAACACCCACTCTTTCTCTCCCTTTCTCACTCTTACACACACACACCACACACCACACACACACACACACACACACACACACACACACCACACACACCACACACACACCCACACACACACACACACACACACACACACACACACACACCACACACGAGACAAACAAACATTTACACTCATCAGTCCAGCCTAGTGTACACATAGGAAATTGGAAGTAACATCACTCAAACAAACGCAACAAACACACACAAAAGTACGAGTAGAAAACCAAAAACACGCATCCATTTTCTCCCGCCTACGCAAACACCCAGCCACACACACACACACACACACACACACCACACACACACACACACACACAGATGGGCGTAAATGATGTGGGATGCCGTGGGGAAGCTGACTAACTCAGACACTCAAGGGCATGCGAGGGCCCCTGGAGCCCCTCAATTAGACCTCCTGACAGGAGCACCTACAGAGAGAGAGGGGGAGAGAGAGAGGGGGGAGAGAGAGAGAGAGAGAGGAGAGAGAGAGAGAGCACCTACAGAGAGGGGGCCCGCCAACCTGCAGAGATAACACACTAAATAGCACTGACTCAGAAATGACTGGACATGGAGAGAGAGAGAGATAGAGAGAGGAGAGGAGGAGAGTGGAGGGAGAGAGAGGGAGAGAGAGAGGGAGGGAGAGAGGAGAGAGAGAGAGAGAGAGGAGGAGAGGAGAGAGAGAGAGAGAGGAGAGGGGTGAGATAGTGAAGAGGGAAGACAAGAGAGATGGAGAGACAAAAAGGGGGAAGGTGTAGATTGAGAGATGTGAGGAGAGAAAGACAAACATGGAATATGGAGCAAAGATGGAAGAAAGACTCAAAGAGTGTGAGTGTGAGTGTGTGTGTGTGTGTGTGTGTGTGTGTGTGAACAAGCCAGTCAGAACAACAGACCAAGAAAGAAAA
Organism: Clupea harengus; assembly: GCF_900700415.2. NCBI lineage: Eukaryota > Metazoa > Chordata > Actinopteri > Clupeiformes > Clupeidae > Clupea > Clupea harengus. Next base: position 21,767,174 of record NC_045161.1, read on the forward strand.
CTTAAGTGCGACGGAAACAGTGGAACACAATCTTCGACACAGAGAGAAAGAGAGAGAAGAGGAGAAACAGAGCGAGCAGAGAGAATCAGATGTGGATGTGCTGAGATGAGATGAGATGGCCCGGGGCCGGTGGTGGTTGGTGGGCCAGGCGGGTTGGCGGGCGGGCAGGACTGGGTTGGTGGCGGTGGGTGAGGGGGTGGCGTGGCGGTCCCCTGGGTGCAGATGTGGCGTGCTCAGCACAGATCAGTGTATGACACCACACACACAGAGCTAAGCTCATGTTTACACACCACACACACACACACACACACACACAACACACACACGGAGCTAAGCTCATGTTTACGAGAGCATCATTAGTTCTCCTATTATCACTGCCTTCCCTGCCACTTCCCCTGACACGCACTGCCTTACAGGCAAAGGTGTGTTTGATTAGTGACAAGGCATACGCATACGCAGACACACACACACACACACACACACACACACACACACACACACACGAACACACACACACATTACACACTCATACATATGCACCTAAATCACATGCACACACACAGGATTAAGCATATGCATTCTTAAACATACTGTAGGCATAAAACACATTAATGCAAAAATCCACGCAAATATAAACACACACAGACGAACAAACACACACACTCACGCCCTCAAGTGTTCTCTCTCACACAAACACACACGCAACACACACTTTATCTCTCTCTCACACACACAGTCCCCCCCCCCCCCCCCCAAACAAGAGTATCAGATAAGCGTCAAGATAAAACAAGTGTAGGCGATCCTTCTCATTATTCACCGTCCCGGGAAAAGCAGCACTCCGACTGGGGGAGAGTGGGAGGAATGAGAGGAAGGCGTGAGACCGCCGGCGTTCCGAAGAAAGGAAAGAAAGGGAAAGCCACAGTGATGCAGCTGAGACACAGTGGAGGAGGAGGAGCCCTGTCATTGTGAGGTGAGGGTTGGAAAGGTGAGGAAAACTAAACTGGGGAACCCTGAAAGTGACTTCTGGGAATATTCCAGAGGTGCAACAGTGGAGCACAAGTTCATGCGTGATTGAGTTCGCCACCTACAAACGCCACACCCACACACACAATACAACACAGAGTGTTGGGTAATTTGACTGTAAATGGAAACCATTTTGTCTCGGGTTTAGTCTCACATTCAGTCGTCTCCCACACACACACCCACACACACACACAACACACACACAACACACACACACACACACACACACACACAGACAGACAGACACACACACACACACAACACAGACGAAACCACACCACACACACACACACACACACAGGCAAACACTAGTGCCAAAGGGGAGGCAGCACTAGTACCAGGCGAAAACCCCTGAAGTGTTTGCCATAGAGACAGAAATAGTGATGTGAGTTGAGAGGATGGGGTCATTGTTTGGCTGTGCAAACAGGCTTAGGACACACACACACCACACACACACCACACACACACACACACACACACACCACACACACAAAACACACACATCACCAATATTACTAATGCTCTTTGCAGGGCTCAAAACAACAAAACTCAGAGTATGTCTCTGCTGGACAAACATTCCCATGAAAGCGGGGGGGAAACGACAGATCAGCGGAAAACAACACCGGCTAAAGTGAGAGAGGATGAGGGGAGAGAGAGAGAGAGAGAGCGGAAAGGAGAGAAGACAAAGCCTATTTCATGCCTCTGTGTTCCCTGTGTGCTTGAGTTCTCTTTCTCTTTTCCTGCTGCAGCTAACCTCTCTCTCTCTCTCTCTCGTTTTATGTCCGAGTGGAACGCTCTGAGTCGGCAGAATTGAGCTGTTAAACCTTCCTGGGTTTTCCACTTTCGATCTCTCTTTTCTTTTGCCCTCAACTCACCCTCTTTCCCTTCTCTTCATTATTCTCCTTCTATCTCTCTCCCTCTCTCACTCTCTCCTGCTCTCTCTCTCTCTCCCTCTCACTCCCCTGCTCTCTCTCTATCTCCTTCTCTCTCTGTCTATCCTGGTGATTTTCTTCGGACCACAACACACTGACCCCTCTCTGACCCTTTCTGTTTCAATCCCTACACATTGGTTCACACACACACACACACACACACACACACACACACACACACACACACACACATACACATACACACACACACACACACTCCCCTGCGTCTGGGGTAGATAAGAATTCAACGCTGATGAGCAGCAATATTTCAAAAACCAGTCGACTCTTATAACTATCAATAACTCTAAGCTAGGATAATACAGCTATAATTAAATGATTTATACAAGATATAGCCTTGTGTGTGTGTGTGTGTGTGTGTGTGTGTGTGTGTGTGTGTGTGTGTGTGTGTGTGTGTGTGTGTGTGTGTGAGAGAGAGAGAGAGAGATACACTGGTCTTGGGGAGATGAGTTGACTCTGGGCGGCCAGGGGAAAGTCACAACTCCCACGAGTTTTAATGTACATAATGTCTCGCTAACGTATCCCAGAAATCCCGGCACCTCTGTCAGTATCCTGGGAGCGAGGTGGGGGTCGCGATCATTCTCCATGGAGATCGGGCCTGTTCAAGACTATATGCTTAGGCTCCCAGCAAGCTGTATGGGTCAGGCAAACCGCCCAGCCCAGCCCAGAAAATCTAGAATGTTCCTACGAAAATGAGCCTTTTTTATGTGTTCATGGAAAAGGCCTCAATGCTAACTAAGAGTTTTCTTGTGTGTGTGTTTCCTCCAGAAGAACTTCAAAAGGGTGACTTCAAAGGGGATAGGCCTGTACACGACTGTGAAAGGAGCCGTATTCTTTACACCTGTGGGAACAGGTGTGTGTGTGTGTGTGTGTGTGTGTGTGTGTGTGTGTGTGTGTGTGTATCTCTGCATTTAGGAGTGCTGCTCAGGTGAGTGCCAGGCTCTGTGAACGGCTTCTTCTTGTTTGTCAGGACTTCTGCTTGCCCCTAGCTTTCCTGCTGGAGGGTGGAAACCTCGCTTTCTCTACAACGGCAGGAAATGGTGCTTACTGTTTATGAGCCCACGGGCCAAATATCAATGAAATAAATAAATAAATAAATAAATAAAATTAGTGATGACTAGTTTGTCCATAGTCAGGTGTTAGTGAGGTGAGGTGTTAGGAATGGGGAATGATAGAAACACAAGCACACACATGCTGCACATGTCACAGGATGCCAGGTCATACAGTATATCCCACTAAATGCACAGACACACACACAAACACAGACACACACACACACACACACACACACACACACACTCACTCACTCACACACACAGACACAGACACAGACACGCACACACACACATGCTGCACATGCCACAGGATGCCAGGTCATACAGTATATCCCACTAAATGCACAGACACACACACACACACACACACACACACACACTCACACTCACACTCACACTCACACTCACACTCACACTCACACTCACACTCAGACACAGACACAGACACAGACACAGACACAGACACAGACACACACACACACACACACACACACACACACACACACACACGTCTGGACAGCCATTGATGAAAAAGCCCTGTGAGCCTGAGAAATGGTCTTGAAGTAGACTTGAAGTAGGCGCTGTAGAGAAAGGCCAAAGGAGAAAACTGAGGCCCAATCCCCAGGTCTGCATCTGGCAGAGATCTGGTCCTCACTGCCCCCCCCCCCCCTCCCCGTGTCTCTACTGCTGTGACCATCCAAAAACATCCAAAAACACGTCGTCAGAAACATTCCAGAAATTTCCCCAGCGCCCCCACACCCTGATGGTCTGATAATACAGAGGACTCGTAACTACAGAGAAGGAGAGAGAGAGAGAGAGAGAGAGAGAGAGAGGGAGGAAGAGAGAGGAAGAGGGAGAGAGAGAGACAGAGAGTGAGAGCGAGAGAAAAAGAGAAAAAGAGAGGAGCAGATAAAACCGTGGAAAGGTTGCGCCACTCTTTCTCCGTCATCCCTCTGTTTATCTCATCCTGATCAGTGTCTCATTCCTTTCGCTCCTTAATCATCTTCATCCACTGCTTTCCCGCAATCTCTCTGTCCTCATATCCCCCTCTTCATCCCCTGCTTCCAAACAATCTCTCTTTCCTCATATCCCCCTCTTCAGCTCATATCACTTTTCCTCTTGACTTTATCCACTACATTCTTCACTTTTTAGCATGTCTTCCAGGTTTCAAGTCAATCGTGCCAGAATGCTATTCCTAGAAACTGAGTATGTGTGTGTTTGTGTTTGTGTTTGTGTGTGTATAAGGGAGAGAGAATACAAACAACACTGGTCAAATGAACAGGACAGGTAGACTTATGAAATTCATGTTCTCCTTTCTCTGAGGTAATTCATCTTAATGCGTGGAGCTGTGCCAAGCTGAGCCAAATCTGGAGAAAAGTCTAAAAACAGGCACGTAACAACAACAACAACAACAGGCATGGAACAACAACAACACAGAGAGAATGAGGGAGAATATAGAGTGAGAACGCGGAAGCAGTTGGAGATGGAGAGAGAGAGATAGGCGCTCAGAAACATGGTGGGAGTGTGGGGAGAGGGAAAAAGATATAGAAGTGGGTCCACAGCGACTTTGAAATAACATCGGAGTGTGTGTGTGTGTGTGTGTGTGTGTGTG
>NC_045161.1:21801813-21819313 GCF_900700415.2 Clupea harengus
GTGTGTGTGTGTGTGTGAATGTCTGCATTAGGGACAGCGGTGTGACATGAAGTGTTGTTCCACAGGTGACTCACCCATGCTCATCTTGATTGGCAGGTTCTCTTTGCTGGCTGCCTCCACCAGTTTCCCCCGCACCTCCATCACTGCCTCCTTCTGCTTAGCAACCAGCATGGTCTCCCATAGCGACCGCGCCGGCGACGACCTGGGAGGGGAAGGGCACAGAGTCAAGAGCAGGTCACTGAGCAGGTCAACCACCTCAACACCTGAAAGCCCCTCTCCACCTGAAAAAGAGGCTTTGTGTGTGTGTGTGTGTGTGTGTGTGTGTGTGTGAGAGAGTGAGTGTGTGTGTGTGTGTGTGTGTGTGTGTGTGTGTGTGTGTGTGTGTGTGTGTTTGAGATAGACAGAGAACCAGTCATTTGAGACACAGTGGATCAATCAAAACTACAGGAAAGCAATTATTCTTAGGAACGAATGGCAGAGGTGGAAAGTAACGAATTACATTTACTCGCGTTACTGTAATTGAGTCGTTTTTTTTGTGTACTTTGTCATTTTTTCAGTAGTAACTAAGTAACTTTTACTTAAAGTACATTTTGAATGAACTACTTTTTACTTTTACTTGAGTAGATTTTTAGATGGGTAACTTTACTTGTTTTTCATCAAAGTAAAGGTACTTTTACTTGAGTAGAATATTTCAGTACTTTTTCCACCTCTGATGAATGGGATCACTTTCTCTGTGTGTGTGTGTGTGTGTGTGTGTGTGTGTGTGTGTGTGTGTGTGTGTGTGTTTGTGTGTGTGAGAGAGACAGAGAACCGATCATGGGAGTCACAGAGGCTCAATCAAAACTACAGAAAAGCAATTATTTTTAAGAATGGGATTACTACTGTGTGTGTGTGTGTGTGTGTGGGTGTGAGTGAGTGACTTTGAATTGTGGTCAATATCTCCTCACAGCAAGACTGCACCACTGAAAAGAGCCCACAGGTCAGTACTTAAAAAGCCAGGGGAGTGCACAGGAAACAATGCTTAGTCAAAACACTGCTGTGTGTGTGTGTGTGTGTCTGTCTGTGTGTGTGTGTGTGTGTGTGTGTGTGTGTGTGTGTGTGGAAACAATGCTTAGTCAAGGCACTGCTGGCAAGAGGAATCAGTGCATGGCAGAATACGTACTTTACTCAACAGTGTGTGAACATATTCTGGATCTGGATTTCTCTCAGGGACGGATACACGGATACACACACACGACCTTCACACACTGATTGGTGTGTGTGTGTGTGTGGTTAAGATGCGTCAACCACCCCAGAGGGAGTACAGACAGGAAAAAACACAAATTAGGGCTGAGGAACATCAGGAACATCAGGAACTTGCACAACCTCCCCTGATCCACACAAACACACACACACACACACACACACACACACACACACACACACACACACACACACACACACACACACACACACACACACACACACACACACACACACACCACACACAACACACACACACACACACACACACACACACACACACACACACACACACACACACACACACACCCTCCCCTGATCCAGAAACACATAGAGCCAACAGAGACAGTGTTAACTAACCCTGTACCAAAGAAACACACAGACACAGACACAGACACAGACACACGCACACACGCACACACACACACACAAAAAAAGTATGCTAGAATTGAGCCAACTATGCTATTTATCAGTATCCTATAGAGTTCTATCCATCATCCTGTTGTCTCATCCCGAAACTCTATGATCATAATTCACATGAATATTTCATCTACCTCATCCTCATCTTCTTCATCATCGTTATGGCTTTATTATCAAGAGCCCTAATTTCGGCCTGTCAGTCCGTGGCCTCCCTCATCATATTTCAATCCATCGTCTCTCTTTTCTTCCCTCCCTCCCTCCCTCCCTCCATCCCTTCATCCATCCATCTCTCTGTCTATCTTTTCTGAATGCACAACTCATCTTTTTTCCCGAGTTAATGACCCCAAGAGTCTATGAGGCCTGCGTGTGTGTGAGTGTGTGAGTGGATCTGCTGAGTGTGTGTGTGTGGATCTGCTGAGTGTGTGTGTGGATCTGCTAAGTGCGGCCTGCCATGCCTATGGAGTGGACACACACACACACACACACACACACAGGATGAAGGGCGTGATAGAAAACCCAATTCCCATTTTCACACTGATAAGAGAGAGAGAGAGACAGAAAGAGGGAGAGATGGACATGGGAAAGGACAGGTACAGTGTGGAGACACACACACACACACACACACACACACACAAAGTAGAGTGAGATAAGAGTGAGAAGAGAGAGAGAGAGACAGAAAGAGGGAGAGATGGACATGGGAAAGGACAGGTACAGTGTGGAGACACACACACACACACACACACACACACAAAGTAGAGTGAGATAAGAGTGAGAAGAGAGAGAGAGAGAGAGAGAGAGAGAGAGAGAGAGAGAGAGAGAGAGAGAGAGAAAGAGGGAGAGATGGACATGGGAAAGGACAGGAACAGTGTGGAGAACTACAGGGCAAAGCAGAACAACAAATGAGAGAGGGACAAAGAGAGGGGCAGGGAGAAGAGGACAAAGAAAAAGATGGAAAAAAGAGAGGCGTAGGGTTTAGGCAGAGAGAGAGAGAGAGAGAGAGAGGGAGGGTGGGTGGGGGTGTCTCACTGACACGTAAGCCCAAATGTTAAATCTGCACTATTTTTCTTTTTGGACTTTTTTTTCTCCTTTTCCTCTTTCTCTTTCTCTCTCTCTCTTTCTCTCTCTCCATCCTTTTCTCTCTTTGCCTCTCGCTCCTTCACTTTTTCTCCGTCCTAACTGTTGCCATGTGTGTAATATCAGCAGTAATCTGTTCCAGACACTCGGCTGGAGCAAGGCGAGTGAGTGGGCGCAATGCCATACACACATACATATGCATACACACACATGCTCACCCAAATGTGTGCATACACACACACACACACACACACACTCCCAAATGTGTGCACACACACACACACACACACACTCCAAATGTGTGCATACACACGCATACACACACACACACACACACACACACACACACACAACACAAAGGAATGACAAAAAATGGGATGCATGCAATGCAAGTTTGTTTTCTACACACAAGAAAGGAACTAAAGGGGCTAAGTTACAGCAACCGAGAACCATCAAACATTGGACAAGGAGAGAGAGAGAAGGAGAGAGGGAGAGAGAGAGGGAGAGCGAGAGAGAGAGAGAGGGAGAGAGAGAGGGAGAGAGAGAGAGAAGGAGAAGGAGGGAGAGAGAGAGAGAGGGAGAGAGGGAGGGAGAGAGAGAGAGAAGGAGAAAGATGGAGAGAATAAAAGAGGGCTAAATGAAGGGAAAGAGGAGAAAAGGAGGAGGGATGGCAGGGGGTGTCACACTCTTTTAACTAAAAATGAATAAGAGAAACGCAAAGGAAATGTTTTTGGTTGAATCAAATAAATCTGTTCGAAGAAAAACAGACTTGTTGCAGCCCGGGACCTGATCTCAAAGATAGACTTCCTCAAAACGAGGCGAAAAGCCGCAGAAAGGAGAAGAGAAGGTGGAAAAAATGTTCTATTGTTCTGCCATTCGATGGATACAACTACACTCTCAGATGTGTCAGTAGTTTTCCATGTCTCTTGCATGGCCAACATGTGTGTGTGAGTGTGTGTGAGAATTTGCTGCTGGTATGACATATCTATGCAAGTTGTGAAAGTCCAAAAAGGCCTAGATGAGTTGGTGTGTGTGTGTGTGTGTGTGTGTGTGTGTGTGTGTGTCTATATGTCTGCCAGGATGTGTGTGTCAGGATACAGTGGCTTTGGGGGATCATGCATGTTGTAAACAGATGGACAAGCAAGACACATAGTTAGCATGGTTAACATGCCACGACAGACTGACCCTATGACTGGCCCTTATGTGTGTGTGTGAATGTGTGTGCAAGCGTGTGTGTGTGTGTGTGTGTGTGTGTGTGTGTATGCATGAGTCCTCATATGTTCCGGGAAGGGAACATACAAGGGGTCCTGAAGGAATGCAATGGAGGTGCAGTATGGTTCCAATTTATCTCCCTGCCCCCCTTCTTTCCCCTCTTTCACTCTCCTTCTGTGCCCTCCTTCTTTCCCCTCTTTCTCTCTGTGTGCTCCCTTCATCTTTTCATTAGTTCTTTCGGTCTCACTATTCACATTATTGCTTTTTATCAATGTCCCTCTCTCTCTCTCTCTCTCTCTCTCTCTCTCTTCTCTCTCTCTCTCTCTCTCTCTCTCTCGCTCTCTCTCTCTCTCTCCTCTCAATCTCTCTCTCTCTCCCTCTCTCTCCCTCTCTCTCTCTCTCTCTCTCTCTCTCTCTCTCAATCTCTCCCTTTTCTCATCCTCAGGTCATTTGGTCTGTCTTGGGGGGGGTCGTAACAGAAAATGGAGGTGACAGACAGACCAGCCCTCACACCACCATCTGGCTTTACTGCATTGTGTGTGTGTGTGTGTGTGTGTGTGTGTGTGTGTTGTGTGTGTGGTGTGTGTAAGAGAGAGAGAGAGAGAGAGAGAGAGAGAGAGAGAGAGAGTGGGGGGATATATGGGTCATATAGACAGGGCATGATTATGTATGTGAGAGAGAGAAAGTGTGTGTGTGTTTGTGTGTGTTTGTGTGTGTGTGTGTGTACGTGTGTGTAAGTGTTAACATGTGTGTGCTTAAGGGCAGATGGACACCCAGCTCTTTGCTGTAAACCAGTTGGGGGCACTGTTGTATCTGGGTCTTAAGGCTCTGTGAGTTAGTCATTTGTGTGTGTGTGGGTGTGTGTGAGAGTGAATTAGAATGAAATGGGGGTAGGGGGCAGTTAGGGATGAACTTGTGATTCAGCAGTTGAGAATGAGTTGTGAATGAGTCAGCCCTACACCATTCCTGAATCCCCTGGGTCTTCAACCCTCACACACACACACACACACACACACACACACACACACACACACACACACACACACACACACACACACACACACACACACACACACACACACACACACACACACACACACACTCTGTGTAGTAATGTTCATAGAGTAAGTTCCTGCTGTTGTGAACATCCTCTCTGGGTCTGATATAATGGAACAAGACAGGACCATGACAGCTAAATAGGAGTATGCCCCCCCCTCCCACCCTGCGGCGTGTACTCACACACACACACACACACACACACATCCATGAGTCCACATGGACACACACACACGCACTCTTGAGAAAACATTCCCAACAGTTCAAGAAAAAATACAAATCTCTCTGAAATATGCCAAGCTTTGTGCTATAAACACAATTATATGGCCACAGTCCCGGGACAATCAAGTTTTTTCCGTCAGGCTACCAAAAATGTAACAACGCCCTGTCAGGCAGGCTATCACAAATGATCCCCTCAGTGAAATCAAATTCCCTCCTTTATTTGGCTTTTCTGCTCTTCTGACTGACTATTTGGAGGAAAACCTTGACCCCTGCATGAACGAGTGGTTGATTATGATGGCTTGTCGCTAGGAAGTGTAAATGATGTGTTAAGGCTGATATAGTTGCACGTAGGCTCTATGTAAAGCCTACACCGTAGTCTATGCAAGTGGCCTATGCCGTTGCGACCAAACTCCATAGTCGGCTGTGTTTGTATATAAATGCAAACTCCATAGTCGGCGGGGGGGGGGGGGGGGGGGGGGGGGTCTATTCCTGTGTGTGCTAGTATGTATATACTACAACAACTCTGTGTGTCAACAATGAAGACCTCAGGATTTATGAAGAGAGAGGAAGAGAGAGGGAGATAAAACAAGAGAGAGAGAGAGGGAGATAGAGAGGCAGACTAGACAGACAGAGTGATATATAGAGGGAAAGCTGGGTTGCCAAGATGGAAAGAGGGAGAAAGAGAAAGGGAGAGAGGGACACCAAGGGATGACACAAAAAACTGACACAAAAAGAAATGAAAAAGGGGAGGGCTTTTCTTCTCCTTATGCTGCGTCCTCCTCCTCTTCAAACAGAGCCCCGACAGCGACAGCCAGCCGCCAGAGAGCATCATGGGAAGTGGCCAGAGATGACTACCTTTGAATTAGCCAGCGACACAGAGCAACTTTTCTCACATTTCATTGAACTCAACAGAGGGGCCATTGCCACGTCTCACAGACAAAGGGGACGTTTTGGGCCTCAGATGCGAACCTCAAAGGGGACTCCGAGGGCTGTCAGCACCGCTCGAAACGGGGCTCGAAACGGGCCGCGCACACCCTGCCAGACGCAGAGAGGCCTCAGAGACAGGAGATAAAGACTTCACACAGGGAGAAGGAGCTGGAAAATCGGCATTAATATGGAGATCAGTGACAAGCAGGCGTTCTTCTCTTGGGACACGCTTCCTTGTCTATTGTACACTTGCACACAAAGATACCCACATTCATTCACTCACGCGCGCACACAGACATACCCCGACACACACACACATACACACACACACACACACACACACACACAGACAGATAAGGCAACACGCATACAATTAGCACCACACAGATACACACGTACATACAAATACACACACACACACGCACACACACACACACACACACAGACAGACACAGACACACACACACACACACGCACACGCACACGCACACGCACACGCACACACCCACACACACACACAAACTAAGGCAACTAAATGTCTAAATATATATCTGTCATGATGTTAACAGATGACCTCTGGACAGTTTGGTCGATGTGTTTGTGATGACTGGGGTCAGGGCTGGGGGAGGAAGAGCAAATTGCAGATGATTAAAATGGAGTCTCCGAAACCTCAATGTTTCTGCAACTCACAGGGGGATACGTGGTCAGTCTGGTGTCAGTCAGCACAGAAGACTCTACTCAGCCCAACACACACACACACACACACACACACACACACACACACACATATATATATATACAGATATACAGATACACACACACACACACACAAATACATGCACATACACACACACACACTAACGCATGCACACACTCACACCCACACACATATATACAGATACACACACACACACACACACACACACACACACACACACACACACACACACACACACACAAACCACACGCACACGCACACAGACACACACATACACATACACACACACACACCCACACACACACACACACACACACACAAAGACTTGGAACACTTTGTAAATCCAGTTCGAATCTCATATCTCTCATCTGGGACTCATTAAATCTCATCAGAAACTCCCAGAGCAACAGAGGAAAGCGCCCTAGAGCAAACAACAACATGCCCACACACACACAACACACAGAGACACACTCGCTAACACACTCAGTCATACACACACACACACACACACTCAGTCATACACACTCACGCTAACACACTCAGTCACACACACACTCAGTCATACACACTCATACTCACACACACACACACACACTCAGTCATACACGCTCATACACACACACACACACACACACACACACACTCAGTCATACACGCTCATACACACACACACACACTCAGTCATACACACTCATACACACACACACACACACACTCAGTCATACATGCTCATACACATACACATACACACACACACACACACACACACTCACTCAGTCAGTCAGTCATACACATACTGTACCTATGTACGTGTTTCCCCACACCTAGTTTGCCAATCTGGTAATCAGCTCTTCACATCAGCACCAGGAAACTGTGGGGGTGACCTGTCAATCATCCTCCTGAGTGACAGGCTCCCAGAGGAGAAGAGAGAGGAGAGGAAGCGACAATGACACACCTTCAAGTTTAGGAAAACAACAGCAACACAGTACAACGATCACATCAAACCAGCTGGCTTGATGCTGACAGGAGGATGTCTGTGTCTCTCTCTCTCTGTCTGTCTGTCTGTCTGCCCCCCCCACATCTGTTCCCTCCTCTGCAGAATTCTCTCTCATTCACTGTCTATCCACGTCTCGCTCCCTTTTGCCTCCCTCTTTTCCTGTCCCTGAATTCTCTCTTTTCTTTTTTTTCCCCTCCTTCTCTTCATTCTGTGTCTCTCTGGTTTAGGTTTTGCTCTTCAGCTCTTCAGCTCATCTCTCTCTCTCTCTCTCTCTCTCTCTCTCTCTCTCTCTCTCTCTCTCTCTCTCTCTCTCTCTCTCTCTCTCTCTCTCTCTTCTCTCTCTCTCTCTCTCTATATAAATAAACCCCTTCACTTCTTTAAATAATCATGACATGGACAAACGCAGAAACAATTACACTGCACTTCCCCGGCAGATAGGTGAGGTAAGGGGAGAAGAGAGGACCCGAGAGGAGAGCGCATGGGACGAGACAGGACTGAGGACAGGACAATAGGGGACAGGACTGAGGACAGGACAATAGAGGACAGGACAATAGAGGACAGGACTGAGGACAGGACTGAGGACAGGACAATAGAGGACAGGACTGAGGACAGGACTGAGGACAGGACAATAGAGGACAGGACTGAGGACAGGACTGAGGACAGGATAATACTGAGGACAGGACAGGAGGACAGGATGGACAGGCTGAGACAATAGGACAGGACTGAGGACAGGACTGAGGACAGGACAATAGAGGACAGGACTGAGGACAGGACATGGACAGGACGAGGACAGGATAGGACAGGACAATAGGCAGGACAATAGACTGGGACAGGACATAGAGGACAATAGAGAAGGACTAGATAATAAGGGACTGAGAAGAAGACAGGACAGGACAGAATTGAAAACCTCTCAACTCGTTTCCCTCACTCACTCTCAGTTAGACGGCGCCCTGTAACAAATGAAAATGGTCTATTGAGGACTGAGAGCTGAGGCTGGCACACACACACACACACACACACACACCACACACACACACACCCGAGTTGGACTCGACAAGAAACCCGGTCCGTCTCAGGGCTTTTAAATGTTGAGTCAAGGTCAGCAAGACTGAAACGGTCTTATTTGGTCCAAGGGCTCGCAGCTCCGACAGATTTATCACAAGAAATGGAAGACAAATTTCTGGATCAGTTGTGCCGCTCCAGTGGATGAGTGGTGATGAGTGTGTGTGTGTGTGTGTGTGTGTGTGTGTGTGTGTGCGTGTGTGTGTCCACACACATGCCACCCCAGAGAAGGAATGGCAGCCAATGAAAGCAGACCTTCATGGGCCGGTCCCAACGCGATTGATGATTTCCTCTCCCTGACTACTCCCCTTCACTTCCAATTAGGTGAAGTAAATTGTGACTTATGACCGAGTACGGGGAGGGGAGGTTAGCTTGAGCTATATTTCTGCTGTCTGTCCAGTTAAGGAGTTCCTACAAGGCCAAACACGGAGGACAAATACCCCCGTTGCCCTCCTCATGCCACTCTGATAAACTGAGATGTTGTTCATTCTTTGTCTTCTCTCTAACCTCCATGTTTATAACCCTCATTCTTACACTTATCCGTTTCCCATTTGTTAAAACAAGTAAGTGCAACTCAGCTTTTTACTCCACTGCTTTCTTCCACTCCTTTCTTCCCAGGCGAGACAGAAATAGGTGTGTACGTGCGTGTGTGCGTGTGTGTGTGTGTGTGTGTGTGTGTGTGTGTGTGTGTGTGTGTGTGTGTGGCCGGTGGTGGCAGGATCTGGCATGCACATTTCAGGCGGTGGCGGCGGAACCTTGTTTTCTCACGGCACGGTGTGGTTCGTCCTTTTCTTTTTTTTCTTCCCAGAGCCTTGGGGAGTGCTGGGTGCCCCCCCCCCCCCCCCCCCCTGCAGGCTGTCCTCCCCTCCCCCCCATCCCCTCTTCTCACCCTCACTCTTGGGCAGGTCCCAGACATGGCCTGGCAGCAACCCCTCCACCCACCCTCCCCCGCACCACCCCTCCACCCACCCAGCCTCCCCCGCACCACCCCTCCACCCACCCTCCCCCGCACCACCCCTTCACCCCCCCCCCCCCCGCACCACCCCTCCACCCACCCAGCCTCCCCCGCACCACCCCTCCACCCACCCTCCCCCGCACCACCCCTTCACCCCCCCCCCCCCCCCGCACCACCCCTTCACCCACCCCCCTCCCCCCCACCCTCCCCCTTGGCAGCGGGGTTCATGTATCCTAGACAGCATCAAAGGGCCCAGACCTCCACACGGGCAGCCAAGAACAACCCATTACACCTGACCACACACACTTACATTCGGGGACGCTTGTGTGCACACACACACACACACACACACACACACACACACACACACACACACACACACACACACACACACAACACACACCAACACACACACACACACACACACACAACACACCACACACACACACACACACACACACGAACATACCTAACAAGCAAAATATACACACACCTACACCAATCAAAACATAGGCTACACATTTCTGGCAAAAATGCAAAACCTGCACAAAGCGGCACATACACAAACAAAAACACACATATACCAAACCAACCCTATGTGCACACACACACACACACACACACACACACACACACACACACACACACACACACACCTACATGTATACCAAAACAAACCTATGTGCACACACACCGTCAGATGAAGCACCACTGCCAAACATCACGATTCTCACACAAGGTCTATAATGTCATGTCCAGAACTCACACACTTATACTCCTGCACACACACACACACAAACACAGACACACACACACACACACACACACACACACACACACAGAAAGACACTCACACACACACAGACACACACACACACACACACAGACACACACACACACACACACACACACACAGACACACACAGACACACACACAGACACACACACACACAGACACACAAAGACACTCACACACACACACACACACACACACACACACACTCACACACACACACAGACACACACACACACACACACACACACACACACACACACACACAGACACACAGACACACACACGCAGACACACCTTTTGCATGTGTAACTCAAATGAAAGGAAATGAGAGACAGTATGAAGTGCCCAAACAGCGGTGAAGCAGAAAGCTGGGGGGATTTAATAAAGACACACACCACCTTGTGTCATTTAACACCAGGCACAGCACCCAGACCACCCAACAGAGCCCTAAAACATATCCAGAGATCCAAAGAAAAAACACCCTGAAATTACAAGGGGAAATACCATACAATAATGGGCTAAAATAGAGCCCAACCCGGTATTAGTGTATGCTATACAATACAGGGCAGAATTAAGCTGCTCCAAAACGGACTATTAGGCCATTCTGTGCAATAACAGGACAGAATTAGTCTCAGAACCCGACCATTGGAGCAACGTAAACACAGAGATTATGCCGTGGCTGCAATAATATCACAAAGCCATCATATTCTTCTCAAAACACAGCATGTCTAAATCATATGTGCAGATGGCAATTTGCACTAGAAGGCCTCGTATCAAATAACGTGCGGACTGGCACAGCGACTCTGTCATCACTAATGACTTGTGACACATTGCACCTGTACTTTGCAGAAACCTGCCAGCTTGCAGCCTTCATATCTAATACAGAGCATAATAACAAGCTGCTTTTTGCAATCTAGCCTATGTTTAGCGAAGGGCAACAACATGCCACTTATGGAAACTTAAAGCGCATATGGCCTATTTATTATACATGGAAAGTTTGTTTTTCGCTCCCAAAAATAGAAGTGGAAAGAGCAGGCCATCGCTGGGATGGGCTTTAAAAAGCCTCTGTGCTTGTGCTTGTGCTTGTGTAAGCTCAGCGAGTCTGACTAGGTTCCCAATGCGTCTCCAGATCTGCAGTAACAAACGACGGCGCATCCTCCAGAGAGGGCGAGAGGCAGCGAAGCTATTTAGGGGCCGCCAGCGTCCGTGTCCCCAGTGTGACGTCACGGATAGTGCCATCGCCTGGGAGATGTCACAGCACAGAGTTTACCCTGGGATTTTTTCTTTCTTTTTCTTTCTCTTTCTGTCTCTCTCTCACTTTCTCCTCCTATCTCTCTTTCTCTCTCTCCCCCACATCTCTCTTTTTTGCTCTCTCTTTCTCCCTTCGTGTGTGTGTGAGTTTATGTGTGTGTGTGTGTGTGTGTGTGTGTGTGTGTGACTGTAGGTCAGGGCTAGGCTGCTATGCTGCTGTTTGCTGTTCTGTGAAGGTAAGCGCTTTTGGGGAGCGGTGGAAAGCGTGACGCCTGGATCCTCCCCTGTGTGGAAGCGGCCGGGGCAGAGAGAGTTTAAAATAGAGCCTGTCACAGAGACAGCGAGAGAGAGAGAGAGAGAGAGAGAGAGAGAGAGAGAGAGAGAGTGGCAGCATCTGGAGAAGGAGGAGAGACTCACTGCATCTTCTTGAAGGAAAAGCATGCATACACACCTGCCAATACAGTTGAGCGAAAGGGGAAATCTGGTCAAAGCAAAAGAGAAAGGGAAAGGGCTAACAGACCATCTAGAGACAGAGTGCAGAGAAACTAGGATGCTCTCATAGGTGTGCAGTGCATCACATGCTTACGGCTACCCCAGCTTGCTCACCCCCACCATACACACATGCCACACACACATGCCACACACACAAAATGCCTGTTTATGGCAACCTTCTGCTGAGACAGTCACATGCAGGGATGTGCGTGCAATATGTTTCAGATGTGTTGTGTGTGTGTGTGTGTGTGTGTGTGTGTGTGTGTGTGAAGCAGCAGGTGCTCAGGGTTAAATACATGCATTGCATGTAACAGACAGCCTCCTCCAGGTGTTTAGCTAAATGCCAATCAGCAACTGTCTGAGTCAACATCTCAGTTCACAGAGGAGCTACAATGTCTGAACCCACACACACACACGCACACACACGCACGCACACGCACACGCACCACTGCACACGCACACGCACTTATGTGCATGTGACTTGTCACAGCAGTAGGTTGCCATGGACAGCATCGTGCGTGTGTGTGTGCTGTGTGTGTGTGTGTGTGTTTGTAAGACATTTTCAGAACTTCAGTTCTTGTACCCAGTGCAAGGGCTAGGCATCCCAGTGTGCCCTTCCCTGAATGTGCCCCAAGCCTCATGATCCCTGGCATCACAGCACAAACCTGCTGTTCTTGGCTCAAACCCTCCACTCGCGCTCCGTCTCTCCCAGAACCGCGGCCCTTCCTGCTCCAGCTCCGTGCCAACCCACGAGCTCAGACGAGAGCCGCTCCGGTGTAGCGGAACACAAGCAGCAGAACCACCTCACCGCGAGCTGGGCCCCGGGTTTTTTTTTCTTTTCCTGTTGGAACAGAACCGAACAGAACGGAGCAAAACGAGCCGAGCGGATCAGCTCAGACAGGCAAGGCCGCTCAGACAGCGCAGGCTTTTAGGGGGGCCGCCTCGACCCTGAAAAACTCCCCATTCATTTCCAGTGAGGTGCTTTTTTCCTCCTCCTCCTCCTCCTCCTCCTCCTCCTCCCCCCCTCCAGTCTTCCTCACCACATGAGAGAGGGTGAGGAAGAGGGGCCCGTGTGGTGGAGGGCAGAGGCAGCCATGTAAAACAGGCTGGCGGGCGGGAGCTGAACACGTGCCTCGGCTAACTAACGCCGCTGCTGGGCTCCACCAGTGCGTCTCTGGGGGCCGGTCATGCGTGCTGCCACACACGTAGGGGGGACAGCTGATTTGTGTGTGTGTGTGTGTGTGTGTGCGTGTGTGTGTGCATGTGCGTGTGTGTGTGCGTGTGTGTATGTGGATGCTGTTGGGACTGGGGTTGTAGTTGTGTAGTGACTATGAGCTGTAGGTATGCATGCAAGATTACCTCTGTGTGTGTGTGTGTGTGTGTGTGTGTGCCTGTATGCAAGACTGGAGATTGGATTGATCATTTGCAAAAACGCTGTTTACCCGCATGACCCCATTGTGAACAAACATGATCATCTCACTGGTCAGTGTGTATGCTTGTGCACAGGTATGTATGGTTGTGTGGGAGTAACATACGGGGAGGTTGAGAGTAAATGAAATGATCATATGGGTAGACCCATGTGTGTTGTGTGAGAGTGTGTGTCTATGTGTGAAGAGTTTCAATACAATCATGAGCTCTGCAACACATCTGTCTGGCATTTCTGCTTCTGTGCTTCAGACATATAAGTGTGTGTGTGTGTATGTGTGTTTGTGTTTGTGTTTAAGGATGTGGTGCTACTGTAATGAGCTAATGAGTGGAAAGGGATGTGGTGGTCCATTTGTGTGTGTGTGTGTGTGTGTGTGTGTGTGTGTGTGTGTCTGTGTGTATGTGTGTGTGCATGTGTGTGCGTATATATGTGGTGGGATGTCTGTGGCTGTGCATGTGTATATGATAAATCATTATTAAATGGCAAACACTAGAAACTGCCATACTCGATAACATTGGTAACCTTTACTTTAAAGGTTAACCTCCCTCCATGGTCCAATTTGTGCATTTTAAAGCCCCACATTTAACCAAGCACGCATCAACAGCAGCAACAATCTAAACCTTTACAATCTTGACACCACACTAGTAATGACGCATTATTAGCCGGCAGCATCTGTGTGTGTGTTTGTGTGTGTGTGTGTGTGTGTGTGTGTGTGTGTGTGTGTGTGTGTATTGTCCTTATGGCACTGCATAGCCTGCGATGACTGCACAGACTCACAGCTAAACAAGGGGGGCGCTTGTCTCCATAGAATCTCTTGACATCAGCATGTTTCCGAGGCAACCAGAGGAGCTGATGACAAACACAGGCCGGAGAGCTTGACTTTTACAGGATCGTAAACAGGGCAAACCTCACCGGCCCGTTTTCTTATCAAAGAGATTCATGAGTCTGAGCTGCACATCTGACAGCGAACAGTAACCTGATACTGATAGTTCACCAAAACGCAACAAAAAGACATGCTGGTTCATTACGTGGGGGAAAATAAGACTTATTTCTTGGGGAAAATAAGACTCATGCGCAATTTAGGCAATAAAATAGAAAATGGTGACTATGGAATATAGTTCACTGACCTAAAAGTCACTCAAGAAGACATTCTCCCCATGACATCCGAACTGAGGTCAGTTAAGGCAGATTTATTTTTTTTCCGTTTATTTACACAGCACTATTTCAAAAAACCATCATCATCATCATCATCATATATCCCTGAACCACACTCCAAAAACAGCAAACCTATGGAAACCATGACAAGGTAAAAACATTCTCTGACCAGAGAGTATATGCAAGGGCAGCAGCACTGACTATGATACAACAGACAGATTCCCTCACCAATAGGAACGTTGTCTTTCTACCGCAGTGGTCTAATGGAGCCAGGTGACTCAGAGCAAACTCACAGCACAGCAGGGCAACGGGGTCGGCCTAAACCACATCCAGGCCTGCAGGAAATGACATCGGCAAAACCAGCGGCGCAAGGGTGAATTATTTTGTCAAACAAAGCTGGACAAATTCAGGGGAAAACCGTAGATGACGGTCACAATTCCTGACAGCCTCGGCAGAAAAGGCCCAGCGATGTTTGTTTATGTGTGTCGGTCCAGAAAACATTGAGAACAGGAGGACACAACACATGCTGTGAGCGAGAGAAAGGACCACTCAGTGGGAGTTGAAAACAAAGAATGGAGAAAAGAATGGAAATGAATATTTGTGTGCGAGAAAAGAGACCAAAAGACTGTGTTTTTCATATGGTCTAAACCACAGGTCTGCCCTATGTAGGGTACAGCAGACCCCCCTACCTAAAGACATAACCACAGAGTGAGAGACAAAAACATTAAAAAGTCTGATTTGGTGCTCATTGAACACTGCCTCTTGTCTGAGATTACACCCACTGCATACGGGAGGTGTGTGTGTGTGTGTGTGTGTGTGTGTGTGTGTGTGTGTGTGTGTGTGTGTGTGTGTGTGTGTGTGTGTGTGTGTGTGTGTGTGTGTGTGTGTGTTGGTGACGATGATGATGATGATGATGACGCTGACGCTGACGCATCTCTTGTGTGTTGTTGCCCCTCAGGTCCAGTGGAGCCCTAGCTGTGAATTTCAACACAAAGACCTCAGGATGGACACTTGGCTTAGGTACACTAATGAACCCAATTCGCTCTCCTCAGATCCCTTGTGTGGGTGACGGGCAGCACGGGCCAGCTGTCAGCTGTTCAGCCCCCTCTGGCTCAACGCTGAAGGGGGAGGCTGTGTGTCCTCTCACCCTGTGAAAGTGTGTGTGTGACGGACGGTTCCTCTTTTTGACACCCTCTGCCCCTTTGCAGGAACCACGAGGAAAGGTGTGGATCTGAACGCTCAGGGGAGTGTGAATGGAACTCCTCTGCTGGAGGTAGACGTGGAGTCCTTTGATGAAAAGCCATGGAAGAAACCAGGTGTGTCTGTGTGTGCGTGTGTGCGTGTGTGCATGTGTGTGTTCTTGTGCGTGTGAGTGTATATATTATATATGACTCAGTAATTGCTTATTTTTTTGTTTTTTTTGTGCATGTGGTGCATTTGCTTTCTAGTGTATCCAAAACATGTGTGTGTGTGTGTGTGTGTGTGTGTGTGTGTGTGTGTGTGTGTGTGTGTGTGTGTGCACTCTGACTCATTCGTTATTGTGTGTTTATGTCCAGGTGCGGACCTCACTGATTACTTCAACTATGGCTTTAACGAGGAGTCATGGAAGATCTACTGTGACAAACAGAGGAGGGTTCGCATGAGTCTGGAGGTCATGAGTTTAGGATCATCCAAAGCTCTGGTACTTCCCATCAATGTACACACACACACACACACACACACACACACACACACACACACACACTTAACCCCTACATATGATCATGGTAAATCACAGACAGTGCAAATAGCCAGTCTCACGTGGAACGCTATTCTCCTTTATCAGCTAGTTTTGTGAGTTTTTTTTTTTTATTCATTCACCTTCCCACATCTCTCCTGTTTTTGTTTTTCTCCGCCCTACTTTAGGGGCGAACAAGTTACCATAGTGACCGCTCCCTCTCCAAGTCAGACAGCTTCTATGATTCGGCTTCCAGCTCATCAAGGTCAGTGTTTGGCCTGTCAGCCTCTCGTATACGTGTGTGTGGGTTTCCATGAACTCCAATAAAGCAGACACTGGTTTTAATATCGCTACTCCTCTCTTATTTTCAGCTAAAGTTATTACCGCCGTGAAATGACCTTCCTGCATGCATTCTACTATGTAGTCTACTGCTGTTTAGGTGGAATGATTTGTCTCGGGTTGTTCCCCCCCCCACCCCCTTTCTCTCAGTAATGAAGACCTGATGTGCCAGGCTGTTAACGAGCACCTGTGAGAGGAAGCGATTAGCGCGGGGGTGAGGGGTGGGCGTGGAGGTCGGGGCGTGGGACGGGTTTACGCTGGCAGTTTGGGCTTTACGGCACCATTACCAGCTCTAAACACTCACCATCACAGAGGCCCCGCCAATCTCCATGTGTTTGTAAACATTCACTGCCACTGATTGGTCCTCCCCCCCCCCCCCCCCCCCCCCACTCTCTCCTTCAAGGTGTCGTCTGTTGCTGTTTTTATCATGTATTTTTCA
>NC_045161.1:21824313-21826813 GCF_900700415.2 Clupea harengus
CTATCACACACATCCTGGTTGACCTCGCCGTCCCCACCTCCTCATCTCCCCTGTGAAGTGCCCCCTCCCTTGCTTTTTCTCTCTCTCTCTCTCTCCCCTTTTCTTCATCCCTCTCTCCCTGGATGTTGTCGTGGCCCAAACATCTTTAAGTTCAACCCCACCCCTCCTTCCTCCTTTTGTGATGCTAATGTATAGTGGGAGCTAAATATAGCACCCTGGGTGGCAAAAAGTGCCAGCACAGCACATCTGACCGAGAGAAATGTGCTGAACAGACCAGCTGCAAGAGTGTGTGTGTGTGTGTGTGTGTGTATGTGTGTGTGGTGTGTGTGTGGGGGGGGGGGTCAGGAGGAATGGGAGGGGTTGGACGATGTATGGAAGGAGGGGAGGACAGAAAAGAAAGGAGAGAAGGAAAGAGGGAGACAGAGGTGTAAGAAAGATGGGAGGGGTGAAGGTAGTGAGAGATGGGATAGGGAGGCAGGCAGGGAGGCAGGGAGGGAGGGGGCGCGGGGGGGGCGCACAAGTTCTACTGCATTGCAGGCACATTCCTGGGACAGCGAGTCCTGTACTGGGATCAGGGCGGGAGTGATAAGGGAACGTGCCCGTGGTCCGTCCGGTAGGATCAGGGCGGGAGTGATAAGGGAACGTGCCTGTGGTCCGTCCGGTAGGATCAGGGCGGGAGTGATAAGGGAACGTGCCTGTGGTCCGTCCGGTAGGATCAGGACGGGAGTGATAAGGGAACGTGCCTGTGGTCCGTCCGGTAGGAAGCCCTGGCTCATTGGACGTCTAGTGAGCCTTTCCTATTGCGCTCTCTCTCTCTACATCTCTCTCTCTCTACATCTCTCTCTCTCTCTCTCTCTCTCTCTCTACATCTCTCCTTCTCTTTCCCTCCATACACCCCTTCCTCTCTCTCTCTCTCTCTACATCTCTCTCTCTCTCTCTCTCTCTCTCTCTACATCTCTCCTTCTCTTTCCCTTCATACACCCCTTCCTCTCTCTCTCTCTCTCTCTCTCTCTACATCTCTCTCTCTCTCTCTCTCTCTCTACATCTCTCTCTCTCTCGCTCTACATCTCTCTCTCTCTCTTCTCTCTCTCTACATCTCTCCTTCTCTTTCCCTCCATACACCCCTTCCTCTCTCTCTCTCTCTCTCCTTCTCTTGCCCTCTCTACATCTCTCTCTCTCTCTCTCTCTCCCTCTCTCTCTCCCTCTCTCCCTCAGACCCTTCCTCCTCTGCTGCAGGCCCAGCACCATTACTTAAAGCTGACAGGCTAATTTAGCGGCCCCAGTCCTGTCGCAGACATCTTCGTTGTCGTCGTCTACATCCGTACCGCCATCCAGAGCAGCGGGCAAACTGAATGGCGGGGGGGTGGGCACGATGTGGGTGTTACTGAGCATGCTCAGCCAGACCCAAAGCCAGGGTGGCCAGCCTGGCCCACTGCCACCCAAGGATGAATGGCAGCACCAGCGTTTTCCAGCCTCATCAGCAGAGTGTGTTCTGTGTGTGTGTGTGTAAGAGGTAGAGAGAGAAAGGGAGTGTGTGTGTGTGTGTATGTGAGGGACAGAGAGAGAGAGAGAGATTGAGAAAGTGTGTATGTGTAAGAGAGTGAGTGTGTGTACGCTGTGAGTAGTTGTGTGCCTGTGTGTGTGTGTGTGTGTGTGTGTGTGTGTGTGTGTGTGTGTGTGTGTGTGTGTGTGTGTGTGTGTGTGTGTGTGTGTGTGTGTGAGGGAGAGAGAGGGTGAGAACGTGTGTATGTGTAAGAGAGTGAGTGTGTGTAAGAGGCAGAGAGAGAGAGAGAGAGAGAGTGAGAAAGTGTGTATGTGTAAGAGAGTGGGTGTGTGTGTGTGTGAGGGAGAGAGAGAGAGTGAGAAAGTGTGTATGTGTAAGAGAGTGGGTGTGTGTACGCTGTGAGTAGTTGTGTGCCTGTGTGTGTGTGTGTGTGTGTGTGTGTGTGTGTGTGTGTGTGTGTGTGTGTGTGTGTGTGAGGGAGAGAGAGGGTGAGAACGTGTGTATGTGTAAGAGAGTGAGTGTGTGTAAGAGGCAGAGAGAGAGAGAGAGAGTGAGAAAGTGTGTATGTGTAAGAGAGTGGGTGTGTGTGTGTGTGAGGGAGAGAGAGAGAGTGAGAAAGTGTGTATGTGTAAGAGAGTGGGTGTGTGCCCACAGCATAATGATCCCCAAAGCACTGCACGCTATGAGGAGGAGAGAGGGAGGAGAAGGAGGGAGGAAAAGGAGAGAGGGGGGGGTAGAGAAGAGAGAGAGGGGCAGGAGATGAGGAGGGAGAGTTGTAGTAAAGTGAAAGAGAGAGAGAGAGAGAGAGAGGGAGGCAGGAGAGGGGAGAGAAAGAGAGATTTCGACTGATAGAAGAATAGAAGAGAGATAGATGGACGAGAGAGAGGGATGAGGGAGGGAGGGAGAGAGGAATGAGGGAGGGAGAGAGGGCCACTCCAGCACGATTATCAGCAGTTAACCTGAGAGCCATTAGCTGGCTGTGCCGCACTGCCAAGC
>NC_045161.1:21831813-21836813 GCF_900700415.2 Clupea harengus
AGAACAAAATGACATTTCAGAATAGCGGCCATGATCCCCTCCCCCACCCCTCCAACTCCCCCATCTGTAGTGGTGGCCAAATATGGCCAAGAAGAATCAAGCCTAGTTACCCTGTTTGTGACTGCTGCCTCTTGTTTATCAGGCCCCATCCATCCCTCTCTTTCTACTTCTCCCTCTCCCTTCCTCCCAAAAATAACATCATCCCCATCCTTCCCTCCCTCCGTCTCCATCCCTCCCTAAGAAAACAGCCCAGTCACCGGCTCCCCAAGTCCCCCGGACGTCAGTCTGCAGCTGCTAGTAGATTTACCTCTTCGGCCCCTCGATGCTGGCCAAGGGTGGCCTCTGATACTCACTCTGCATGCTCTTATTTGGGCTTCAATTAGCCATCAATGCACAAGATTTGTATTGCAGTTGCTTCTCCTACCTTTTATGGCTATTGTTATTTATTCCTTTTTGTCCTTGGGCTTAGTTAGCTCAAGGTCTTGGCGGTAGTTGGTGAAATGTTTGAGCAGTTCTTTTTAGATTTTTATCATCCCTATTCTCATCATTTTGTTCTTTCCTCACCATTTTACCGTGGAGTTTTTTTTTTGTGTGTCTGCAGCTCTAGTGCTATCTGCCCCTCCATATCTGTGTTATCTCACCTTTCTCACTTCTCCCGCTCTGTTGAGCTCTCTCGCTTCCTCTCATTTCGGTAAAAGAATGGTTCCTTTCACAGGCGAGACCCACTGCCAAGTCCAAACATCCTTTTAGGAGTTTCCGTTTCCCAGAGCCCTGCCAGCCGTAGACTGTATAATTTATGAATTGTTTCCTTGCTGCCTACTTATGAAAACACACACACACACACACACTGACACACACTTAGACACAGCAACACATCTGCACACACACACACACACTCCCACAAACCCCCACACAAAGCCTTTGCTTGAAAACTGAGTAATTTATGAGCGGCCCTGAGGGAGTGCCCTGTGGTACACCTGTATCAAACATCATTGAGTTGCCCATTAGCCCCTTGTGGCTTGGAGGCTGTATTGATCTCACTGTAGGAAGCGTTTTCACTTTGCCCCATGGCCATGACCTCTGACCTCCGACCTTAATTAGGAAAAGAAGCCTCTGGAGCAAGGTTATTATCGTAAACTGAAACTAAACCTAGGACAAAGAATAACAGCTTTGAGGCATTTTTGTAAACTGAAATAAAAGACCTGTATGGGAAAACTTTTATATCAATGGAAAACTGTTATAACCTTGCTCTGGACCTGCATCAGACTGTGTTATCACCGGGTCCATCAATCAGTCTGGTGCATTATTAACATGCATTTTATTGACAAATTCATCCCATTCTAATGAAGTCCTGATTATGCTTTAATGGTTATTAGAGACGGGCCAGCTGGCTGGGTGAGCGTCGAGGGGGGTGTCGTTAGGGGTTGAGTTATTAGCGCTGCTAATTAGCCATCTCCACAAAGCGGGCGCTAATTAAGGGTTCAGCCCTCGGGGGGTGCAAGGCAGAGCCTGACTCTGCCAACTCATCCAGCATTCATATTCAGAAACAGATCCTTACTCCTCGCCCCCCGCACTTATTTACCGTACAGCCCAGCGAGGAAGGGAGCAAGACACAAGAAAAAAGAAAGGGAGGGGTAGAGAACGAAAGGGAGAGGAAGGGGGAGTGAATAGGATGGATAGATGTCAGCAATATACAGATGTAGGAGCTGGCTGGTCTTGAAAGAGAGAGAAGGGTGGGCATGAGAGGGCTGGGAGAGATGGAGGGAGAGAGAGATAGTAAAACTCGGCAGTCTTTGCCAGGGGGTATTTATAGACGTGTGTGTGTGTGTGTGTGTGGAGCAGCACCTGTGGGAAAGGAGGCCTTTTGGACCGCACTTCCCATCACCCCCTCACCCCGACGGGAAGCCTTCAATCGGAAGTGGGGCGGGGCGCCAGGCCCACGGATGGCTGGACTCCTCTCGCCAATATCAGTAATGGATACCTCTTCTGTACACACACACACACACACACACACACACACACACAGTGAATACGCGTGCACATATGCATACACACTCGCACACAGCTGCCAGGTTACCAGGCACACGCTGCGCCTTGACAACGGGCCAGTCACATCAAACGAGCGGGAATCGCCACGCAGTCTTAAAGTTCGGAGAAAAGCTCTTTGATCACGTAGCAACCAGACCCACTTCCATCTCAAAACTTAATTCGATTTTTTTCCCCTTCTTTTTCTTCTTCCGCTTTCTTTTTCAGTGTGTTTTTTTTTTTGTTGCCTTTTTCCTTTTCCTTTCATTCTGTCAAGTTTATCCTGCCTCTTTATCGCTGGGGATTCTTAATCGGCTCAGTGTGTGTTGGCTCCGCAGGTAGCCCGGGCTGGTCTCCATGGAGGATAATAGGCAGGCCTTGTTCCTTTTGTCTCTGTATTTTTGGAGTGCCGTTATGTAACCTGTGCAGGAGCTGGCTTGATAATGAAAAGCCTTGTTTGTCAGTCGGAGTATATTTTCTGTTATTCATTTACACACACACACACACACACACACACACACATATACAAGGGCAGGCATAATGCCATATGATGTGTCACTGCGACCGTACCTACTTGGAGCATGACACTACAAATTGGCAGATTTGGAGGAGATGAATTTGAATCCATGTTTCACTTGTTTGTTTGTGTTGGTGTGTGTGTGTGTGTGTCTTCGTGTGTGTGCCTGTGTCTGTGTGTGTCTGTGTGTGTGCCTGTGCCTCTGTGTGTGCGTGTGTGTGTGTGTGTGTATTTAGTGTTTGAACAGTGTCTGCTAAACACAACATGCCTCTAACCAACCCTCTCACTCCTCTGCCCCCAGCAGCCGCCCCGGAGGAGGAGGCTACGACGCCCGCTCCGCCCCGCCCTTTCCATTCCCAGCAGGTGAGTGTGTGTGTGTGTGTGTGTGTGTGTGTGTGTGTGTGTGTGTGTGTGTGAGAGTGTGTGTGAGAGTGAGAGTGTGTGTGAGAGTGAGAGTGTGTGTGAGAGTGTGAGTGTGTGTGTGTGTGAGTGTGTGTGTGAGAGTGTGAGTGTGTGTGTGTGTGTGTGAGAGTGTGTGTGAGAGTGTGTGTGTGTGTGTGTGTGTGTGAGAGTGTGTGTGTGTGTGTGTGTGCAGTGCCACCTTCCTCTGCTCCTATCTGCCATTTCACTTCTCCCCAGGACATCTGTAATCTCAACCGGCCCTGGAAGCGGAACTCACTTTAACATACTGTGGCAGTGCTAGCAGTAGGGGACAGGGAGAGAGAGGGAGAGAGAGGGAGAGAGGGTGAGGGAGGGGATGGATGATATCACTCTTGAGGCTGTTCCTAGATCAGCGGCCGTAGCTGTGAAATGTGGATTGACATACCGTGTTGTTGCTAGCAGTGGGGAAAGAGAGGGATGGAGGAGTAGGTGGAGGGTGAGATGTCTCTGGATGTCTCTGGGTCAGGTGTGGATTGTTGATGGGGATACAGCACTTGTCACACTTGGATCAACGGCCATAGCTGTGAAATGTGGATTGGTATTCAAGGCTCGAGAGGCTTTAAGGCTTCCTAGGACAGTGGCAGTCGTGCTGAAATCAGGATTGTGATTCCAGCCTTGAGACTGTAGCTATAATTGTGCATTGGGATTGGTTCACATGCTTCACACTCTTGCAACTGTTCTTGGGTCAGTGTGGATTGGGACTCAAAGGCTTGAGACTCTTGTTGGATCCGTGGTGATACGCTGAAATATGAATTGTGATTCACGGCTTGAGACTTTTTAAGACTGTTCCTGGATCATTGGAGATATTAGCTGTGGAATGAGGGGTTGAACCTTCCCAGGATCAGTGGCGAGAACTGTGAATTGGGATTCAAGGCTTAAGGCTCTTGAGACTGTTCCTGGATCAGTGGCTGTGGCTATGAAATGTGGATTCACAGTGTTGGCACAAGCAGTGGAGCAATGGATGAGTGGATAGAGGAAGTGACTAATCCTCGACCAGTTGTGAAATGTGGTTTGGGATTCAGGGTCATGTCACACTTGAGACTGTTCCTGCTGAAAATCCAGGGGCTCTGAAGACTCCCTGGATCAGTGGCGATAGTTGTGGAATCTGGATTGGGAGTTGGAGCATTTCTCTCTCTCTCGTGAGTATTCCGGGATCACTGGCCGTTGCTGTGAAATCTGGATTCCAGTCACGGGACTCTTGTGACTGTCCCTGGATCAGTGGCTGTAGCTGTGGAATGTGGATTGGGAGTCAGGGCTGTGTGTGCCAGCAGGCGCGGGATAATCCAGAGGCGGATGGAGCGATGCGGAGGTCACGGACGTGTTAGCGGGCAGGGTCAAAGGTCAGAGGATTTGCCAATAAAGCTGTCCTAAGTTTAGAGTGAATCAGTCCCCAGGGGGGGAGATTGACACAAAAAGTTGTGTGAGAATACGTGTGTATGTTTGTGTTTGTACGTGTGAGGTGTTTGTGTTTGTACTTCTATGAAAAGTGTGTGTGTGTGTGTGTGTGTGAGAGAGAGAAAGAGAGTGATGAATGTTTGCTAGTCTTTTTCTCCCCGTCGCGAGAGAGGTTAGGTATGTTTGAGTTGGCTGCGACACACAGGGCATTAATTGGAGCATCACACATCCTGAGCTGTAAGTAAAGTCTGTGAGAACAAGACACAGAAATCTGCTCTTGGATTGTAACACACACACACACACACACACACACACACACACACATACACACACATATATGCACATATGCAGATTAATTATACATGCACACTAATATGTAAATCATACCCTCATTAACATGTTCACATCCTTATGGATATGTATGGAGAGCGATTTCTCTCTCTCACACACTCACGGTTCAATAGGCTTTGAGAGCAGAAGTGCCAGCTGAGCTGAGCGTAGCCTAGTGCTTCAGCACTTTAGCTTCCACACCAATCATTACTGCCAACACAGGTTAATAAGGTCACAGCACACTGTCTGACCCTTTCGCCTTTTTTTGTGTGCGTGTGTGTGTGTGTGTGTG
>NC_045161.1:21841813-21851813 GCF_900700415.2 Clupea harengus
AATGCAGTGAAAATAGAAAAAAACACAGCGTGTTTCCTCATTGAGATCTTTATTACAAGATGAACAACTCTTGTGGCAGTTAAACTTACAAGATGGACAACTCTTGTGGCAGTTAAACGGGATCCGTTCAATGGTTACACTTGAAAATATGCGCTGCTGTACTCTTAAGCAGCGGAGCCGACAGCTAGAAGCCGGTGCTCATAAACACAACTTTTTTTTTCTCTCTAACTAATTAATCTCACATTTTGAAATTCATTCATCTAGATTCATCGTGATTAAAAGTTTGTTTTCTTCTCAAGACTAAATCTTATAAATTAACGAGTAATCACTTCAGACAGCGTGTATTTTAGACACTGTTGTTCAATTGTATTTTTTTCGTGCTCTCTCGCCGTCATACAAGGAATATATGCGAGACACAATGGTGCCCCTCGACGGTAAATCGTAAGAATTGTCCCCTGAAGCAATTCGAATCACCTCAGTCAGCCCACCGTCTTCAACTATGTTGATGGGACGACAGTCACCGGCAACCTAAACTGCTACAGCGTTAGTAACCTTTTCACGGACTGGTCTAGTTGATTTCCTAGAGAAGTCGTGGAGTGTGGGTTGGCGACCATCTAACCTGGGACTGCTTTCTGTCGGGTGCTTTGCATTAAGGTGATAACTTAAAGACGAGCTGCTTCTGTAATAGCTACATTCAGCTTGACAAATGCTACATACAACTTTAGTTTTGTCGATTGTTCTGTCATTTTGCCTCTTAAACAGAAACTTTCTGCCCAACAATCCCTCAGCTCTCTCTATCTTCAACTACCGTCTCGGTCTCTTCTATCTAACTGACTTGCAGACACGCGGCAGTTTCGTGCCATGGGTCAACGCGCACCGGAAGTAAACAAAGTTGCGTTAACTGCGTTCAAATATTTTATTGCATTAATCTCGGCCACAATAATCTCATAGAATAACGTGTTAACTTTGACAGCCCTAAAATAAATAAATTACACGCACACTACGCAACAGAACATGCATTAGTTTTAATCGATGAAAAAATAATTTCATCGAGGAAATTCTTAATGATCAATTAATCGATCGTCGATTAATTATGCCCATCCCTAATATATATATATATGTATATATATATGTGTGTGTGGGTGTGTGTGTTTATGCTGTGGTGAAAGCAGCTTCTCACACCAAGAGTCATTTTTGTATCGTTTGTGGGTGTGTGTTTTTGTTAAGTTGAGCCTAGGTTGTCACACTAATAACTATTTTGATAGTGATTCTGTGTGTTTGTGTGTGTGTGTGTTTATGTTGAGGTAGAGCTAGAGCTAAGTTGTCACACTAACAGTTGTTTTGAAAATGACGTGTGTGTGTGTACACAGACTTCTGTGGAGGAGGAGCCAGGTTGTCATGCTAACAAACAAAGCGCTCAGGCGCAGTGACACTAAGCAGGCATCTTAAGAAGGCATCCTAAGAAGGCATCCTAAGCAGGCATCCTAAAAGCTCACTGCTCGCTCCTTGAGTCGGCCCCTGGCTCCCAGCAGGGCCCCCGCGCTCACACTGGGCTTCTGAGAGGCTGTTAGCAGCTTAGCGCTCCAGCTAGCGTCCCTCACTCCTCCTCAAACTGTCATGGGTTCTCACTCCCCCGCAGGCCCAGGCAATCAAGCTAACACCTGCCTGATACTCAGTTAATCCCTGATGGGATGTTCATCATCATCAAAATATGTGACGGTGGTCTTTGACACTGGATTCAACAAGGGCAGCCAGTACTGCTTATGGGTCGGAATTTCCTGTCTCTGTTTTGAAAGGGCTGGACCGAATTGAAATTGGCTGTTTTATTTGGTCTAGGATTGGGAACGCTCTCGGATCATTCCAGCAGCCCTAGCGAACGAATGCTTTCATTTAAAATTCCCGGGCACTAATCTGACGGACGCCCCATGGCCTTGCTATCTATAGCTTCCTGCAGCCCCCATCATCACCGACCCCCCCCCCCCCCCCCCCCCCCCTCCGTCTTCCTTTCCTCCTCCATGATTCCTTCTGTCTCCTGGTCTTCTTCTCGGTCTCCCTCTGTGTTTGTCGTTCCCGCTCTCTCTCTCTATCTCTCTCTCACTCTCTCTCTCTCTCTCTCTCTCTCTCTATCTATCTCTCTCTCTCTCTCTCTCTCTCTCTCTCTCTCTCTTTCCTGGCTGGCCCACCTCTCAGCAGCTGGTTGGCCATTTGGTGAACACTTGTCCTCTGCATATGATCTCATCCCTGTTGCTCAGCGTGGACAGGTTTGTCCTCTCTCCAGCTGGCAAGACCTCACACACACACACGTGCAAACACACACATACACGCACACACACTATCCTCCTTTCTGTCACGGTCTCTGTGGTCACTCTCACATGCATTGATCTTTAAACATTTTCAGGGGTGTTTATTGCAGTGAAAACTGATTTACACACACTCTAAGGGCTTTGAGTCGACCTGACGATATGAAAATGCGACACTACAGTATATCTCTCCTGATTCCTCCCACTCACACACATGCACACGTGTACGCACACAAACATGTTTTATTGTCTTATTTACCAGGGCTCCGAGCTTTTATGGTGCATAAACACATTCTTTCTTTACCCTTGACACACATGCACACACATGCACGCACACACGTACACACACATACACTCACACGCACACACACACACATTCACACATACATTCACCCTTGACCATGTCGACATGCACGCGCACACACTTGTCCTTGTTAATTAGCGCTCGCTGGACTAATGTCAACCAATCCATAAGGGCCCCGGGGACTAAACCCAGGGCCCTATAAATAGCTCACAGTGTCCACATCCTCAGTGAGTGATCATATATCTCTCCCCATCCCCCTCCATCCCTCCCTCTCTTCCTCTCCTCCTTCCTTTCTTCATGCCTCTCTTCCTCCCTCACTGTAAATCTCTGCAGACTGGCAATCATCTCTCTCTCTCTCTTTCCCCCCCCCTCTCTCTCTCTCTCTCTCTCTCTGCCCCCCCCCCCCCCCCCTCTCTCTCTCAGCCTGCCTGCAGGTCTGCTCATCCCATGTGTGAGCCATGCAGCATGTGTGTGAGCTCATGGGCCCATGAGTGTGTGTGTGTGTGTGTGTGTGTGTGTGTGTGTGTGTGTGCCATGCAGCATCCTGGTTCTGGTTAGCGCTGGCTCGCTCGCTGCTGTTCCAGGCTCCAGCTGTGGGCTTCTATTGTGCAGGATGCGCTCAGCGGTGTAATGAGTCTCCACTGCCTGAAGGGGGCCCTCGAGGGTGATTAGCTTTAAGGGTCGACTGGCCCATCAGCACACGTCCTCTTCCTGCACAGACCATCATGTCACATGTGCACGGGTGTGTCCACGTCGTGTGTTTGTTGTTTTGGACCCGAGTGTGCAGTGTGTGTGTGTGTTTTCACAAGTACCCGTAG
Organism: Clupea harengus; assembly: GCF_900700415.2. NCBI lineage: Eukaryota > Metazoa > Chordata > Actinopteri > Clupeiformes > Clupeidae > Clupea > Clupea harengus. The sequence goes on from NC_045161.1 coordinate 21,845,236, forward strand.
AACCCGCTGGCCTTTGTGGCCTACTGTCAACCATACAGACATCTCAGAGCAAGGAATCATGGGAATTATACCTCGAGAGAGTCTAACCACACGTGCACTCAGTGGAAGGACACGTAAAGGCTGCAGAGTGAATTGTGTGTGTGTGTGTGTGTGTGTGTGTGTGTGTGTGTGTGTGTGTGTTTTTTGCTGGAGGGGAGGGGGGAGGGATGAGAAATTAGATGCTTCTCCTGCGCTGAAGCACCTTTATGGTGTGTGTGTGTCTGTGTGTGTGTGTGTGTGTGTGTGTGTGTGTGCGTGTGTGTGCGTGTGTGTGTGTGTGTGTGTGTAGGAGGCCTTTGGGATGGGACGAAGCCCATGACTAAGCATTATTCAGTGCCGCAGGGAGCGTGGGGGTGAATTTCATGACTAATATGCTGCTCCAATGAGTGACCGTGCATCTGTGGCTGCCACCTGTATGTTCCTACATATTCGCTCTGTGACTTTGGGTGTGTGTGTGTGTATCTGTGTGTGTGTGTGTGTGCGTGCGTGCGTGCGTGCGTGCGTGCGTGCGAGCGCGTGCGTGCGTGCGTGCGTGTTTGTGTGTGTGTGTGCGTATGTGTGCATGTAAATTCAAAGGTGTAAAATGACCCACAGGGGTGTGAGGGCAGAAAAGGGGTGTGAATTAATGAATTATCCCTTTGACAGGAGCCCTGTCCTCTGGGAGTTGGACTGCCTGGCTAAATAATGAGGCTGTTTGTTGTGTGTGATTGTAGCGAAAGGTCAGGACAGGACACCCAGAGGAGATGATGGAGACGGTGCTTCTATAGGGCTCAGGCTCAGGCTCAGGCTCAGGCTCAGGCTCAGGCCGCGGAGGCAATTACAGCCACGGGCAGGCAAGGTTCCTCCCCTGAAGGCTCGGGCCCCTGGGATCCACACAGATCCATAGAGCCCTCGGCTGGAGAGATGGAGAGGCTGTGTGTGTGTGTGTGTGTGTGTGTGTGTGTGTGTGTGCCTGTGCCTCCCCTGAGGGCTCAGGCCTCTGGGATCCACACAGATCCATAGAGCCCCCGGCTGGAGAGATGGAGAGGCTGTGTGTGTGTGTGTGTGTGTGTGTGTGTGTGTGTGTGTGTGTGCCTCCCCTGAGGGCTCGGGCCCCTGGGATCCACACAGATCTATAGAGCCCCCGGCTGGAGAAATGGAGAGGCTGAGTGTGGAACTGACAACCAATAGGGACATATGATGGCCACTGAAAATGAGTGATCATGACACTCAATAAGGAGTATGGATGTGTGTGTGTGTGGATGCTCTTGTAACTGGGTGTGTGTATGTGTTTGTGTGTGAGCTCATGGGCCGTGTGTGTGTGTGTGTGTGTGTGTGTGTGTATAGGCCTGAGGGGGGTGGCAAATGTTTTCTTTTTAATGTATGTATGTTTTGGGGTGGGGGGTACATATGCATGCCTGTGTGCTTACGTGTATGTGCTTACTTGTGTGTGTGTGTGTGTGTGTGTGTGTGTTAGTGATGAGGAGCGCCAGCGTCACAGGGACCACGGTGAGCGGGGACACGACAGGCATCGGGAGCGGTCCAGTCGGGAGAAGGAGGAGAGACAAAGAGAGAGGAGACATCGCCAAAAGGACGAGGGACGACACAAGTTCTCACGCAGGTAACTACACAGGAACACACACACACACACACCGCACAGTAACAGGTGCTCATGTACACAACACACACACACACACACACACACACACACACATACACAACGCACAGTAACAGGTGCTCATGTACACAACACACACACACACACACACACACACACACACACACACACACACACACACACCTTACTGCTACAGACACTCGTGTACAAAACACAGCAACACACATACACACACACACACACACTGCTGATGTACAAATACACACATAAAGCCATTGACCAATACTGCAGTCATGCCCTTTCTGTGTTCTGTTTGTTGTTCCTCCACCCGTGTCCCCCGTGTGTGTGTGTGTGTGTGTGTGTGTGTGTGTGTCTGTGGTCCAGCAGCAGCAGCAGTAGCAGGAGGAAGAGGCACAGCAGTGAGGAGGGTCAGATCACCAGGAGGTCCCGGCACAAACGGCAGAAGCACAGCCACGAGAGCAGAGAGACCAATGAGGAGCCGAGCGCTGACCAGGAGAACCAATCAGAGGCGGCCGAGTGACATTCCAGTCAGGACACCAACCAATGAGAGGAGCCTGGGAGTCACTCTCCTGCCCTTGGCACAGCCAATCAAAGCACACGCTCAGTACGAGCCATATTTTTTCTGTTACATTGCCAGCCTTAAATGAAAGTATAAGTTGAAATGTGCTTTATTATTTATGAGAGGGAGAAGAAGAAAAAAAAACTTGAAAATCATTTTTAATTTATTCATTTAATTCAATTACAAGAGCACTGCTCTGATGCGCCAAAACTGTTCAGGGGTGTTTTAAGTTATTAATACCCTAGGAAGGATGTAGATTTTGTTTTATTACAAGGATAATTATTTATAAATGTTTTGATTCAAGCAGCTGTGTGAATGTGTACTTTGTTTTTGGACTACACCCATTACAAACACCCCCCCAAACACACACACACACACACACACACACACACACACACACAAACATGCTATAAAAGATCTCGGGCACAGTCCACCTTGTAGAACGACTTTATTGATCATTTACCAAAGGTACCATCAGTTCCAATATACTACACAGGCTGAGACACCAGACCCCAGATAGGTCCACAGGCGAATGAGAGCAAGGCATGGAGACACACACACACACACACCACAGCCCCACTGGCCCCGCATGGAGACGCACACACACACCACAGCCCCACTGGCTCCGCATGGAGACACACACACACACACACCACAGACCCACTGGCCCCGCATGGAGACGCACACACACACACACCACAGACCCACTGGCTCCTGCGCCTCCCTCTCCTCCTCCTCCACCTCCTCCACTCAGCTCCCCTTCAAAGGTTGGAAGATCAGTAAGGCCGCCGCGATATCACCTTTTTAGAGTTAGTAGTAATACCATTCTTTTTTAACAATATTATGAACACATTTTCACTTTTTTTTTTTTTTTTCTTTTTTGTTGTTTTTTTAAACATTACATCGCCAGTGGTTTGAGTTTTTTTGAAGCAACAGCGTCTGAGAACATACCAACACAGACAGAACTACTTGGCAAAAATATTTCCTCGCTCTCAAAAGCAAGAGAGGTGAAATGAAATAACCACTGTTATTAACAGCATGAAACGAAGCTTGTATCCAAAGGCCATAGAAACAGAAGAACCAAAAAAAAAGCAACACAAACAAATGGAAAATAAACAACAATACAAGTGCTTAGATTTGTACTCATATTTTTCTCTTCTTTTTTTTTTTTTTTTTTTCAACATCAACATTTACAGAAACGAAACATGACTCAAACGCTTTGTTTTTCTCTTCTAACGTCAGACTAATGGAGTTGGCAACTTGTGTTGTCCCCCCCTCCCCTTCTCTCCCTCTTTCTCCGCCGTCTCTCAAAATGATGTTCTGCACTCGATGTCCCTGCCCCCACCCCTGCCTGTCCTTCCTGCCCCCCCCCCCCCCCCCCCCGTGTGGATGAGGGGCAGGTTCAGATGCACCTACCACAGTGTTCAAGAGGGAGATCGGGAAGCTGTGCACCTACGTGTGACTAAATCTACCTGCAAGCCCCGCCCCCTCCCTCCCCTCTCAGCACGACTGGTTTTGCAAGCCCCTCCCCCGGGAGGCGGAGCAACAGCTTCTGTCTGCTCTAATAGGCTCCACCCTCTGGGTTGATTACCATGCTGCAAGCACCCTACCCCACCCCACCCCAGCCCACCCTCCCCCAAGTAATGTCTGAGATGATAGTCCTCTCCCTTTACTTAAGGGTCCGTGCTCTTAACTTGTCCTTATACGGTAAGATCCGAAGGATGGAGCTCAGACCGCTGAAGTCATAGCCATGGTCGAAGAGCAAGTTCTTGCCTTGCACCAAGGTAAGATCCGTTCATACGAACTATTTTCCTTTTCTTTCTTTTTTCATCCCATGGATGTCCATGGCCTCAACTCTGTCCTGTAACTCATAAATTCTGCGTCGTCTTTCATGGGTTCCTGCCTTAAGGCCCGCCTCTCACGGAAGAGGTCTTTTGTCAAGTCCCGCCTTCCTGAGCAAGGGCCATGTCACATGTCCTGCCCCTTTTTGGGGCGGAGCCAATCCGGAGCCCCGCCCCGTGAGGCTGGGTCCATTTTACAAGCTCCAACCGTCGGAGAAGTTCATATCCAGAAGGCCCTGCCATTGGCTCCCGTCGGAGAAGTTCATATCCAGAAGGCCCTGCCATTGGCTCCGGCAGGCAGGATCAGTGTACTAAGCTCCACCCCCTTTTCCACAGCAGGTTTTGAAAGTGTTAAGTTAAGCCCCTCCCCCTGGCAGTTCTGGTCCTATAGCAGGCTCCCAGGCCAGGACACGATGGTGAGGGTGATCCGCCCCCTGAGCTCCTTCAGCAGGCGAACCAGGGCAGTATGGGTCATCCCCCAGGTGCTCTTCCCATTCACCTCCAGAAGAATGTCCCCACACCTGGAACACCACACACCCAGAGACACACACTGCTCGTCACACATGCTTACACACGGGTACCACTTTCTCCTCTGATATAATGTGCTCTTAAGAGCAAGTTGCTAACACTACCAAGATCATAGTTAACACACATACTGATGAAAAATGTCTATCTGTACTGTAAGTCACTTTTGATAAAAGTGTCTGATAAATGCATGAATGTAAATAAAAGAAACATGGAAATAAAAATGTAAATATAAGAAAAATAAAAATTTAAATATAAGAAAAATGCCATGTGATCAAATGATTGTGGCTCGTACCGTATCCTCCCGTCGTTGTACGCAGGTGTGCCCTCCACGATAGAGCGGATGAAGAAGGACTGGTTGCAGTTGACCTCCTCCTGGCCGCCCACGATGCTGAAGCCCAGGCTGCCGGCCGTGCTCCGGCGCAAGACGATGTCCTTACAGCAGTACAGGTGCCTGGCGGGGACAAAACAAAAGGATGTTTGTCAAATCACCGGAGCTGTGCGATGAATGCTAGTGGTTTGAGGGAGGATGGAGCCCAGCTGCCTCTCTGCTCTACAGCTGAGCTCAGACTGCCTTGCTAGCCCAGGGGGCTAGGACCTCCGTGGTGGCTAAACCCTTATTGTTTTAGCAGTTTAAGGCACACTGTCACATCATTGGTTCGCATCCATTTATCTGGTGGAGCGGTTTGTTGACGAGGGGACTTATACTGTTTACTGTGCGTCTGTAGACGTGGATGTCCTGGAGCAAGATTTCACAAGTAGCCATTTTAATTCCAGGAGTCTCAGCCTTTTCTGGCCTCCAGCGAAAGGGAGGAAGAGAAAGATAAATCCCTCTACCCAGCGACGCCCCAGAAAATCACACCCCAGGACGGACGGACGGGAGGAGAGAGATGGGAAGTGGTCCGGGGATTAAATCCATTTAATGTTGTTGGCACAGTCTCAGTCTGGTAAGCCTCTTAGGCGAGAGTGCATGAAGACAAGCAGGGGAGGGGGAGAGGGAGAGAGCGAGAGAGAGAGAGGAAGAGGAAGATTGCAGAGGTGAGTGAGGAGAGGCAGACAGAATTGGAGGGAGCGATACAGTGTCTCGGTGGGGGACGTCTCTCCAGGGAGACAACACTGCCCCTGTCGAGAGAAAGTTCCGGAAAAAGAAGTTTGGGGGCTGATTATTATTCAGGGCAGCCTGGCCTCCCAGCTGGCCCCGTCAGAGTCAAGTTTGGAGAGGACAGCAGGAGAGCAGGGGGTCAGAGAAGAGGGGGGGAAAGAGAGGAGGATGAAGGGGTTTAGAAGGAATAGAAAGAGAGAATAGAGAGAAGGGTCAGTGGGGAGAGAGAGAGAGAGAAAGAGAGCTAAGTAGCTGTCTCTATGTGCCGGGTCCTAACAAGGGTTGCCACTCGTTCCTTGAATGTCCTTGTTTTAATTGTCTTTACCACTTATTTAATCAAATAAAATGCTCATTTATTTATATATTCATATTTAATTATACACAGGATAAGAGATTCAATTCCTTCTGCTATTGGGTAAGTGGGCTCACACAATGGCCAGATCTATCTACCTCACCTGCATATCTCTATACCAAATCAAACCAGCTTATCTCTACTCTCATTAGAGAACACACTTTTCTATGGAGTTTGGGGTTATGGTCTATGTAGTCTCTTAATGATTAGGTAACGACTAACATGAATTATCATCACTAATCCAAAAGGAAAGGTAGATTTGCAAGAGGGGGGGGCACGGTGGCTCAAGCCGATAAAGCCCCCCACTTACGGGCTTCATTGCCCGAGGGGACACAGGTTCAGGTCTGGCCTGATGTCATTTCCCAATCCTCTTCTCCGCCTCGCTTCCTGTCATAACTTCACTGTCCTATCCAAATTAAGGCATAAAAAGCACAAAAAGAAATCTTAAAAAAAAAAAAGATTTGCAAGAGGGATGGTTTTTGCCCAATTTTTGTTTTCCAGGGAGGCATCGCTCTCACCTCCCTCCAATCGAGCTTGAGCCC
>NC_045161.1:21864313-21874313 GCF_900700415.2 Clupea harengus
TAGCGGTTAGCACCTTGCTCTGTCAGTTGAGCCACAGGAACTGAAGCCCCAGTGCAGGAGCCTAGAGGGTCATTTTTACAAAACTATTCATTTTCTTGTTCTTCACAATTATTTCAGTGTCTGTCCATCCTTTCACCCCTCCCTCCTATCCTTCTGCAGTGAAAGGGTGCTCTCTCTCCCTCTCTCTCTCTCTCTCTCTCTCTCTCTCTCTCTCTCCCCCTCCCCTCCCTCCCTCTCTCTCTCTCTCTCTCTCTCTCCCTCTCTCTCTCTCTCTCTCTCTTGAGCCCTCCCACACAAAAACCTCCATGCTCCACATCCTTAAACAATCCATGTGTCACTGTTGCTCCTACCCCCTCCTCAGAGATCTGTCTGTCTGTCTGTCTGTCTGTCTGTCTGCCTGTCTGTCTGTCTGGTCTGAGCAAGCACTCTCCCTCCATCTTTGCCTCCTCCACCCTCCGCCCTCCACCAACCCCCGGTGATCCGTCTCAGGGGCCTTATGCAATCTGCTCACTCAATAATTAAAGGAACATATGCTGCTGTGACCACACGCCACGCTGGCCTCCACAGACCACTGTCCTCTGTTGCAGAGACGCGTTACAGGACATCCCTCATTCTCTCTCACACATCAATTACACACACACACACACACACACACACACACCCATGCACACGCATGCACACACAAACAGAACACAACCAGGCACCAAAACAAACAAACAAACGCAGCCGGAGCCAGGCCAACCTTCTGGGGGCACGCTGGAGTTCCTGAGGTTGTCCCGCTCCTCGGAGCTCTCGTTGACCACGGCCGTGCCACTCTTGGTCCTGCGCAGGACGCTGAAGGCTCGGTTGAGCCGCCGGAACGAGCGACTCCTCACCGACGTCCGGTCGAAGTTACGGACTGCAGATGGAGAGAGGGAGAGAGGGATGGTGAACCGAGAGAGAAGGAGAACATCAACAGCAGCAGCAACAGAGAGACACTTTTTATAATCGCCCACTGCTTCAACATGCCCGGACATGTTCTGGGGCTGCTTGAGTGCAACCAATCGTGAGGACAGACACAGATGGTTTCAACTCTGCTCAGCCAATCAGAATAGTGCATCTCACCATCCCCATGCACACGCAGCAGATGTTTGTTTTGGACCCTCGCCACATCTGTTTTTGCATAAAGACTTTATTTTTTTCCCCTTCCGATCAGCCATTGAAACATCTCTCAGGATAATGGCTTCAACATTCCACAGAACAATGGCTTGATACGAACAACACGTTCTTCATTCCTCGGGTGTGCAGTCACACGTGTCTGCATCTGCACTTAAGAGAGACTAACTAGCATCTTAATATTCCGCAGGCGTCTCTTGCCACTTAGGATTGCCTCTCCGATCGATACCTGCTTATTAAGAGCGAAGAGGGACGAGGGGCGGCGGAGGAGAGCGATGTCTAAATAAAGGGTTTACGGCGCGGGGCTCCTCCGATGAGGCAGGGGGCAGGAGATGACACAAGGGGGGTCTGAGGGGCTGACCCAGACGTAGCACAGGACTGCTTTGAATCACGCTAATGTGTTGAAAGACTAAATCCCTCGCTTTCATCCCTGGCTTTTTTACTCTGCCTCATACCTTCTCTCTCTCTCTCTCTCTCTCTCTCTCTCTGTCTCTTTCTCTCTCCATCACCCGCTCTCTATCCCTTTGTCTTTCCTTCACCCTCTCTCTCATCTTATCTCTCTCCCTATCTCTCTTTCCCTCTCTCTCTCTCCCCCCCTCTCTCTATCTCACTTTCTCTCTCTTTCCCTGTTTCTTCCCCTCTCTCTCTCTCTCCATCCCTCTCTCTTCCTCGCTATCTGTGACATGAGTCTTCCTGACAGTCACATTACTCTTTTAAAGCATGTTGAGTGGAGGAGGCTGACAGCTTGTTCAGCTGTGCCAGCATAGCCGTAGTGGCCTCTCTCTCTCTGAAGTACTGGTGCAGCGCCATTCACCGTCCCCCACCGCGCAATCTCCCCTCGTGCACAGGGGGACGTCAAAGAGCGCGACACGCATGAGTCGTTCCAGGGTTCACAGGTAAGACAGAGAGCGAGAGAGAGAGAGAGAGAGAGAGAGAGAAAGAGAGAGAGAGAGAGAGAGAGAGAGAGAGAGAGCGAGAGAGGGAGAGAGAGAGAGAGAGAGAGAGCGAGAGAGAGAGAGAGAGAGAGAGAGGGGAAGGATGGGATGGTAATGCACCCAGAATTCTTGAAGGGAAAAAAGCACACTTCTCCCTTTCCTTTATCTCTTTCTTTCACTTGCTCCTTTCCTTTCTTCCTCCAACTCCCCCCCCCCTTTCCTCTTCTGCCCTCTTTGGGGAGTCGGTCTGCTGCAGTGTGATTGGATAAATTGCTGATAGATGAAGGTGGAGTGGCTAACGGCAGTCGCGGAGAGTATTGGATTTGGGTTACAGAGAATGACTTTACATTAACCATCCATGTTTGCCCACGAAAAGGACAGCGAGGTTTACGGGGACAAGAGGAAAGAAGGAGAGAGAGGTGATAGAGAGAGCTAGAGAGAGAGAGAAAGAGAGAGAGAGAAAGAGAGAGGAAGGGCTTCTGGCAGTCTGTCATGCATTGATTTTCATTACGGTTAAAACTTACACTGCACCACACACATACACACACACACACTTAGAGTGACATTGCCAAATATACACTGAATGCGGTATAAATCAAACAAAGGCCATCTAAAGCTAAGACACGCACAAGTACAGATTCACACACTCACACACACTCACACACAAACGCACACACACACACACACACTCACACACATACAGTTTAAGTACTCCATAAATCAAATGAATGGCACCAAATACGGCAACACACAGACACAAACACACGTGAGTGCGCTCACTCACACTCACTCACACTCACACACACTCACACACAAACGCACACGCAGACACAAACACACGTGTGTGCGCTCACTCACACTCACACACACTCACACACAAACGCACACGCAGACACAAACACACGTGTGTGCGCTCACTCACACTCACTCTTCTTGGAGTTGCTGCGGGCTGCCAGGCTGGTCGTACTTCCTGATTGGCTGTTGTCCTCCACGCTGGGCTCAAAGGCGGGGTTAACCAGGCCGGGCTCGTCCGATAGGAGGGCCACAGCAGCAGCAGAGGCGGGGCTTCCCTCGCCCGGCAGCGTTGCCACGGTGAGCTCTGACGTGCTGTCCAGGCAGTCACCCTCCTGGGACCGGCGTTTTCTGTCGGCGGAAAGGCCATAGTGTGACGCACCTTTGCACCTACGGATCACGCACGCACACACACACACACACACACACACACACACACACATACACACAGAGCATTAGTGACATCAATATTCATATGTAGAGGAGCACTGGATACTCATCAGTTTAACTGACAAGAGTACATAAAAAGCCCTTGTTCATTTGGGATGATACATGCATCCAATTTCCATGAACAAGAATGAGTGATAATTGCTGCAGACTCCCATCCTCCGATCTATAATGCATTGTCTGAGTTCAATTATAGAAAAATCTTGATGCATGTCATTGAAGCCTACTGAAAGAAAGTGACATTTCCCATTACGGTCTCCTCCGTGCCCCCCCGTCGGCCGCCGTGCATTGTCACGCTGTGCATGTGTTTACACCGTTGTTCCGCGGTTAATAAATGCCCCTCCGCTCGGGCAAGGTTGCTTGATGGGCATCTGCGGAGTCATTTGGGATAGCAAACAAACAACAAAGCGACAGGATCCGCTCGGCGGAACCGCGGTGGCGAGGGTCGGTGATGGGTGGAATACGGAACGAACGCAGAACACATTCACGGCGTTTAATATCCATCATAGTCTCATTATCACTGGCCTGCTCTGATCTGCTTTGATGGATTGATAAGAAAACCTTGAAAACACATACACAGACACACACACAGACACTCACTTGTAAAAACACACACACACACATATATGCGCGCACACACACACACACACACACACACACACACACAGAGAGAGAGATCTGGAGACAAAGTCATATCTACAAAGCACATAGAAGCCTTATAAAAGAGCATGGCCGTGCACAGACTGCTGATGGTCACGGAACAGGATATAACCGTGTGTGTGTTTTCCCTGCACTCATCTTTAACCTCTGGCCTGTCTGGACCTCATGTGAGAAGAAAGACTAGACGCTGTGAGTTCTTGAAGGTAGTGGGAGCGTTACATTTCAACTCGCCTCGTTACGACAAACACGTTATTTAAGCTGTAGTGTTTTCAGTGCAAACCTCACAGAAACACACAGAGTGAACTGGGTAGATTTCAGTTCAAAGTGAATTCCAAAGTCATTTATTGTTAGTTAGTTTGTTTGTTTCCTTGTTTGTTTTGGATTTGGAATTCAGATGATGCCATGATGACCCACAGTAGAGGCAGCAAGGCTTGAATGAGATCCATGTGGAGGCTGGTGTATGCCATGACCAGTGGAGCAGATCCCGAGCCAGATCCAGAGCCAGAGCCAGAGCCAGAGCCCGAGCCAGAGCCTGAGCCTGCCTCCTGTGGGGTCTCTGGTGGCCAGCCGTGGGTTTGAGTGAAGCGGCACTTTATCTCACTCAACATGGCTGCCTTCATCCTCTTCGTCCTCACACCTTCATCTCAGTGGGGCTCTACATCTTACTTACTGACCTCTCTCTCTCGCACTGTCACCCTCTCACGCCACCCCTCTTGATCTCTCTCTCTCTCTCTCTCTCTTTCTCACTCTCTCTCTCTCTCTCTCTTTCTCACTCTCTCTCTCTCTCTCTCTCTCTCTCTCTCCCCGTGGGCGCACTGACACTTCTGAGTGTGACCTTCAGGTAAACATTTCACAGAGAGATCACAACAGCCCTTTCACAGAAAAAAAAGGTTCGCTTTTCAAGCCACAGCTTTTCATGCTTTGCGATCAAAGAGCCTCCATATCTATATATAACACCCCTCACTCCCCCTCCCCCACACTTCCCCACTCCCCCTCCCCCACACCTCCCCTCCCCCACACCTCCCCCCACCTCCCCACCACCCCAGCCCAGAGCTAACGTTAGCATTGCTTGCTGCTGTTGGATTTCCACTCCATTTACGCCACAACCTGGCTACATCCGTTGCACGGAGGCATGACAGGGGAAACAAAGAGCCTCCAAGCGGAACATTCTAGAAAGGGGGAGAGCATCCAGCCCTGTCGGTTAATGGGAGCCGCGATGAATCTTTAATACGCTTGGATTCTAATGACAGGAGACACAGGCTAAAGTTGCATGACATAACTCCCCCCAACATGTAACCAGCGCTCTGAGCTTAGTTCCTGGGCCACATCGTTTTGACGCTCGGTCACGACCATCGGTCGTCCATGCCCTCTCTCCTCTCTCTCCTTCAACCATTGACCTCAACCATTCAGGGTTTCAGTGACTGCTTCAGTGGAGGTTTCAGGGGTTGCCTGTAAGGCATGTAAAGGGTAGGGTAAAGTGTATGTGTGTGTGTGTGTGTGTGTTTGTATGTGTGTTTGTGTGCTTGTGTGTGTATGTGAGTGCATGTGTGTGTATGTTTGTGTGTGTGTGTGTGTGTGTGTGTGTGTGTGTGTGTGTGTGTGTGTGTGAGTGTGTGTATGTGTATGTGTATGTATGTGTGTGAGTGCATGTGTGTGTATGTAAGTAGTAAGTAAGTAAGACTTTATTTATATAGCACATTTCGTACAAGAATTGCAGTTCAAAGTGCTTTACATAAAATCAATAAAAGCAAGCAGCAAGAGCAATACATGGAGTTAAATAATGATTAATATCGTATCAGAACCTGATGTTCCGATAGGCTTCTTGAATTACTAAAATCATGATAAGAGGTATAAAAGGAATAAAAGTAATAAAACCCTTCTGAAATAATAAAAATAGTGAAAGTTACAGTTAGTATCAATAGAAAATGAATAATATTAATAAAATGCTTTGGTAAAAAGAGTTTTAAGCTGCTTTTTGAAAGTGTCTAGCGTGTTTGCTTCCCTAATATTAATGGGTAATGTGTTCCATAATTTTGGAGCGTAGTTGACAAAGGCTGCATCGCCAATCTTCTTATGACTGCTTCTGGTGACCTGTAATAGACCTGTATCTGATGATCGCAGTGTTCTAGCTGGTGTGTAGTTAGTAAAAGAGTTAGCAATGTAGCTAGGTCCTTGTCCATTTAGAGCTTTGTATGTGAGGAGGAGGACCTTGAAGTCAATTCTAAAGGTAACAGGAAGCCAGTGTAAAGAAGCTAGGACAGGACTAATGTGTTCTCTCCTTTTAGTTTTGGTTAATAGTCTAGCTGCAGAGTTTCGAATGAGCTGGAGTCTTTCAGTTGTTTTCTTGGGAAGACCAGCAAAAAGTGAATTACAGTAGTCTAGCCGGCTTGATATGAAAGCATGAATTAGCTTCTCGGCATCATTTTGGTTAATGAATGGTCGCACCTTTGCTATGTTCCTTATGTGTATGTATGTGTGTGAATGTGTGTGTGTGTGTGTATGTTTGTATGTGTATGTGTGTGTGTGTGTATGTGTGTGTGTGTGTGTGTGTGTATGTATGTGTGTGAGTGCATGTGTGTGTATGTATGTGTGTGAATGTGTGTGTGTGTGTGTTTGTATGTGTATGTGTGTGCGTGTGTGTGTGTGTGCGCGCGTGTGTGCGCGCGTGTGTGCGCGCGTGTGTGTGCGCGCGTGTGTGTGTGTTAGAGGTCAAGTAAATAAGTCATCCGCGGTGGTTCCTCACACTCGTGCATTTAAGCTGGAACCACCTCCACCAGAGCCGGTTCCTCACACTCCACCTCCACCAGAGCCGGTTCCTCACACTCCACCTCCACCAGAGCCGGTTCCTCAGCTGCTCTCTTCCGTTCGCAGCACTTAGACCCTCGGCACTGCAGAGAAGCAAGAGTAATGGCCTCCCATGCTGCCGCCACTATCAATTAGAGTGATTAGGCCCGCGCAAGAGGCCACTCTTCACACAAGCGAAGCAAGCCCAGCATCGCTTCACCATCACAGGCACAGCTGATGTGAGCCTGGCCCTTTTGAGCTGTGGTCCAGACGGCGGTTCCTGGTCCGCGTCCAGGCCCAGGTCGGGGCGTCTCACGTCACGTCTCACGTCTCACGGCACATGTTCTCACGGCCAAACCTGCCGAGGCTAGCAGGCTCGCGTCCAAAACGCCAGAACGCCTCGCATGTGCAAGTATAAGCGGACGGCCGCAGCACATATGGTCCGGGCACGTTTTGTTTTTTCTAAAAGGTCTGGTGAATCATCATTGGCCGCGGCGGACCACACCTCAGCCATCGCTGACTCTGTGGAATTGAAGCTTAAGGAAACAGGCCAACAGAGTCAACAGAGGAAATAAAAAAGAGCCGAAAGATGAATCAAGTGACGGCGGAGAGGTTTCCTCTCGGGGGTGGGTGAAGGAGAGGCCGCGCACGTCTGTGGTGTTGTGGTTATAAATGTTCCTCTTTGTTAAAACTGGGGATTGTTTTGAAAATGTATTGCCCCTGTCTTTCATGCGTGCGGCTCATCCATCATCCAACCATCCATCTATCCAATTCTGCAATAAAACCCCATGCACCAACATTTCAGAAAACAAAACACTCCAAGAACATGAAAATGACTGAGATGGAAACAGTGTGTGTGTGTGTGTGTGTGTGTGTGTGTGTGTGTGTGTGTGTGCGTGAGTGAGTGAGTGTAGACGAGATCATTAATAAAGCAGGGTGTGTTTTATCTTAAGTGTGTTTTTGTGTTTTTACAGAGGCGTATGCAAATCTATTGTCTTGTGAGCTGCTTCGTAGCGAGCTTAGGCTAACGTTAATGAAAATCGGCTTTCTTCGCGGAGATAAAGGTACAAGCTGCTGTCTAAACCGTTTAGCTGCGTCGGCATCTCTTAACTACTAATGGAATCGCTGTGATTTAAACACACACACACACACACACACACACACACACACACACTTATTTACACACACACACACACACACTTATTTACACACACACACACACACTAGGTCTCTAGTCACAAATACAAGCCAAGCAGTCCCCTACACAGCTCATTAAGCTGTGAAAAAAATCATGTTGACATCTTGCCATGGTATGGTCATGTGGTTCACACAAAAACATAACAGTGCCCTCCCCTCCATGCCTTTACACACACACACACTCACACACACACACACACACACACACACGTATACACACACACATGAGCACACAAACACACACACACACATGAGCACACAAACACGTATACACACACACACACACACACAAACACACATGAGCACAAACATGTATACACACACACACACACACACATGAACACACAGGCACATGAGCACAAACACAAACACGTATACACACACGGTCACATGAGCATCTATACACACACACACACGTAAACACACACATACAAACGTAAACAAACACATACACACGCTCAGACACACACACACACACACGCTCAGACACACACACACACACACGCTCAGACACACACACACACACGCTCAGACACACATGCTAGAGTGTGAAGTGACGTGATGAACCCAGCTAAGGCACAGCCATATGGACATGCAGCAGGACAAAGACCCACACTGAGCCAAACCAGGGCAAACACACACACACACACACACACACACACACACACACACACACACACACACACACACACACACACACACACACACACACACACACACACTCAGCCAAACCAGGGCAAACACACACATGCTCCTCCACACACTCACACACACACACATGCTCCTCCACACACTCACACACACACACACACCACACACACACACGCACACACGCAGGGACAACACCGACAGCAGCTCACCTCCCCCACTGCACCCAACATTGTTATTGTCCCTATTCCCTGCCCTTCCCCACCCCTCTCTCTCACTCTCTCTCTTCCCTCTCTCTCTTCTCCCTCTCTCTCACTCTCTCTCTCTTCCCTCTCTCTCTTCTCCCTCTCTCTCTCACCCTCTCTCTTCCCTCTTTTTCTCTCTCACCCTCTCTCTTCCCTCTCTCTCTTCTCCCTCTCTCTCTCACTCTCTCTCTCTTCCCTCTCTCTCTCTCACTCTCTATCTCTCTCACACTCTCTCTCTCTTCCCTCTCTCTTCCCTCTCTCTCTTCTCTCTCTCTCTCTCTCACTCGCTCTCTCTTCCCTCTCTCTCTCCCACTCTCTATCTCTCTCACACTCTCTCTCTATTCCCTCTCTTTCTCTTCCCTCTATCTCTTCTCCCTCTCTCTCTCACTCTCTCTCTTCTCCCTCTCTCTCTCACTCTCTCTCTCTTCTCCCTCTCTCTCTCACTCGCTCTCTCTTCCCTCTCTCTCTCCCACTCTCTATCTCTCTCACACTCTCTCTCTATTCCCTCTCTCTCTTCTCCCTCTCTCTCTCACTCTCTCTCTTCTCCCTCTCTCTCTCACTCTCTCTCTCTTCCCTCTCTCTCTCTCACTCTATCTCTCTCACACTCTCTCTCTATTCCCTCTCTTTCTCTTCCCTCTCTCTCTTCTCTCTCTCTCTCACTCTCTCTTCCCTCTCTCTCTTCTCCCTCTCTCTCTCACTCTCTCTTCCCTCTCTCTCTCTCACTCTCTATCTCTCTCACACTCTCTCTCTATTCCCTCTCTCTCTTCCCTCTCTCTCTATTCCCTCTCTCCAATCCACCTCAATCTCCACCCGTTGTCACGTCCCAGCGTGCAATCTCATATGTTCTCTATTTATCTTCACTCCTCCATTTTCTCATTATCTCCTTTCTCCACGCATCTCTCCCTCTCTCCCCCCCTTTCTCTCTCTCTCCCTCTACCTCTCTCCACCTCCCTCCCTCCCTCTCTCCTCCTTTTTATCCTCATCATCGCCTCATCTTCTCTCCCCCCTCCCTCTTTCTCTGTTTGTGTCTCACATTGATTTGTGTTGCCAGTGGTCATCACCAAGGAAGAGGACAGCAGGAAGTGATAGAGGGAGAGAGAGAGAGAGAAGAGAGAGAGAGAGGGAAGAGAGAGAGAG
>NC_045161.1:21884313-21886813 GCF_900700415.2 Clupea harengus
GAGGGAGCGCAGGGAGAACGCCGACTCATCACTGCTGCCGCGCTTTGCTACTGTGTGTGTGTGTGTGTGTGTGTGTGTGTGTGTGTGTGTGTGTGTGTGTGTATGTATCAGGATTAACACCTCACCTTAGAGTGTGTATGTGTGTGTGCGCGCGTGCGTATGCATGTGTATGTGTGTGTGTGTGTGTGTGTGTGTGTGTGTGTGTGTATGTGTGTGTGTGTGTGTGTGTGTGTGTGTGAGTGTGTGTATGCGTGTGTGTGTGCCTGTGTCTCTGTGTGTGTGTGTGTATGCTACATCAATACATCCCATCATGACCACCTATGGATTAAAACGCTGTGTACGATGCTGTGTAGGAGATTTTTTTTTGTGAGTGTTGTGACAAGTCCCCATCCTATTATCTGACAGCCACAGCAATGTGCACAAGCAAAACCAGTGCAAACCTTGCACATTCTAGAACACTGCTCCTGCCCAGTCCATACGGATCACTACAGACACGCAGAACCGGGAAGGCACAGGAGAACGAGACACGCAGAACCGGGAGAGGCACAGGAGGAGAATGAGACACGCAGAACCGGAGAGGCACAGAAGAACGAGACAGGCAGAACCGGGGGAGGCACAGGAGAATGAGACACGCAGAACCAAGGAGGTACAGGAGAATGAGACACGCAGAACCGGCGAGGCACCGGAGAACGAGAGGAAAGAACAGAAGACAGTGAAACACAGACCAGGAAATTACTAAAGGAAACGACCCCAGACAGAAGGAGACGAGGAGGAACTAGTGCACATTGAGTGGAAAACAGAGATCTTAACTGCACCCCTCAGAGCATAACATCCCGGTGTTCACCATCCTTCCATTTTGGGATGGGGAGAGAGAGAGAGAGAGAGAGGGAGAGAGAGAGAGAGAGAGAGGGATGGAGGAAGAAACTGAGGTGTTAAGAGAGAAATAAAGATGGACAGAGAGAGATGGACAGAGAGAGAGAGAGATAGGCAGAAAGAGAGAGGGAGGGAGGGAGGGAGGGAGGGAGGGAGGGATGGAGAGAGAGAGAGAGAGAGAGAGAGAGATAACTGGCCCAACAGTGAGAGTTGAAGGCTGAAGGCTGCTTCTGCCACAGGAGCCTGATCAAGATGAATGACCATGCCACTGCTCTCAAGCCGGCCGGAAAAACACCCCACGACGACGCATCCCTCTGTGTCTCCCTGTCCCCTCTCTTTCTCTGTCCCCTGCTCCCTCTCCTCTCCTCTCCTCTCCTCTCACACACCCCCTCTCCTCTCCCCTCTCCTCCCCTCCTCTCATCTCACACACCCCCTCTCCTCTCCCCTCTCCTCCCCTCCCCTCCTCTCATCCTACCCTCCTCTCCTCTCCTCTGATCTTGTCCAAACAGAGTATGAGGACGGATGAAAACAAGATGCATCATATGTACAAACACACCATGCTGACCTACATACATGACGCCTTGGGAAATAGAGAGAAAGAGAGAGAGAAAGGAGGGAGGGAGATAATGATAGGGAGAGAGGGGGAGAAGAAGAGAGGAGAAGAAGAGTTGGTCTCAAAGCGCTTTAGCTAAACTGATGGGCAGGCAGACATTCAGACAGACAGACATTCAGACAGACAGACATTCAGACTGACAGACATTCAGACAGACAGACATTCAGACAGACAGACATTTCTGTTCTCTACTGTAGTCTTTTATCTCTTTTCTATACCTCTCTTAATCATGTCTTTTTTTTTACTTCTCTATCATCCCATGTTCTCTCGCTCGTTTCTGTTTACCTCTGCCTATAACTTACTGTGCTCTTCAGTTCTCTGCTCTCCTCTCCTCTCTTCTCTTCTGCTCTCCTCTCTTCTCCCCTCTTCTCTTTTCCTCCAGCTTTTTCTCTCCCTCTGTCTTTTCTCTTCCTCCACCTTATTCTCTCCATCTGTCTTCTCTTTTCTGCATCACTGCCCTAGATCTCCCCTTTCTTGCCATCCCTTGTCTCCCAATATGTCCAATCTCCTCCAACCTCCTTACACCTCTCTGCTCCTTTTCTTTAGATGCCTTTCCTACCTGCTATCTCTTCTGTCTCATGTTCTTTCCTCTCCCCTCTTCTTCTTCCATCACCTCCCCTCTTTTCTCATACCGGACCCTTTATTGCTCCCCTCCCCTTACCTGTCCTCTTCTCTTCTCCTCTGCTCTCCTCTCCTCTCTTCTCCTTTCCCCTCTTCTCTTCTGCTCTCCTCTCGTCTCCCCTCTTCTCCTCTGCTCTCCTCTCATCTGCTCTCCTCTCCTCTCCTCTCCTCTCCTCCTCTCACATCTCCTCTCCTCTTCTCTCCTCTCCTCTCGTCTCGTCTCCTCTCCTGCCCTCTCCTCTCCTCTCCTGCCCTCTCCTCTCCTCTCCTCTGCTCTCCCCTCCTCTCCTCTCCTCTCCTCTCCTCTGCTCTCCTTCAGTGTGGTGCATTGGTGAGGTCCTGAGAGGGTTGGTAATGTGTTTCATTGTTGGCTGTATGCAGAATGTTAGTGTG
>NC_045161.1:21894313-21896813 GCF_900700415.2 Clupea harengus
GAGCCCAGAAAGGAGCCGCGAAAATGGAGAGCAAAACTGCTGGCCTTTAAACAATTATGTGTAAATATGAGGAGTGCCTGTGGTCGAGATGAAAGCAGGGATCTCGTTAGTGCTCGGTCCCTGGGGAACACAACGAGGGGGAGACTCCTTCTCAGTATGTTAACCAGAGGTCACCTCAAGGTCTGATCGGGACAATTAAAACAGCAACAGAGGATACTGGGGGAAAACAAAACAAAACAACCAAACAATGACACACACGTTCACCCACATACACACATACACACACACACACACACACACACACACACACACACACACACACACACACACACACACACACCACACACACCACACACACACACACACACACACACACACACACACACACACACTCTCTCTCTCTCACACATAAACACACACACACACACACACAAACAGTCTCACACACACATATCTACACACAAACATACACTTAACACAGATGAGCAACTACAATAATTCACCGCACTACCTTGTCTTGTTGTCATAATTGTTCCCTGTCAGCCACGGAGGACAGAATTTACAGTCTGTACTCAAAAGGTTAATAGGATCCCTGTTTAAAGAGGGGGGATGCCAATGATATTCTGCTTTCATATTTAATGTGGTCCCTCGTCCAAGGGCATTTCAAGAGGATCTGTATCAATGTCGCTTGGGTCTGAAGCTGCAGAGAAGAGAATCAACTACATGCTCAAGGCTGTAATGCTCCATGCAAACACTGAACATCCATGGAAGACCTTTTGGAGGAATAAGTGGCTAAAGGCTGTGCTGTGAATGTCTTTAAGATCACCTGGTAGATGCATGTGCTCTCAAGGAAAATATACTGCTGATAAGATGTGATGACTCAAATTATGCACACACAAAAAGGAACGAATCGTTTGAACGTATAGTACCAGAAAAGTTCATTGACAGTCTTTGTAGTCATTAAAGCTCATAAATTCTTAGAACTCTTAAAGATAAAGGAGAGCACAGACAACCGCCGCGCTCCTTTCGACTGTAAACCTTTGACTGTAAACCTTTGACAAGGCAAACATTGACTTATACGCGCAAGAAACTCAATCACTGAGGGAAGGCTCTCTTAGCTTTAAAGCTGTGTCGCTTATTTGAACATCCACTAAATACCTATTTGCATCGAATTGTGCTGTTATTAATTCAAACATGGAAAAGCATTTACCTAGAAAAAACGACCTAGCATTGCCAAAAAGTAAACACAGAACACTGAACTGAAGATCACACAAATGAAAGAATGCGTGTAACGTAATACAAAAGTACAAATAACTGAGAGGTGAGAGGTGAGTGAAGCAGAGAAGTTCAAAGGCACTCTCAGAAAAGAATTCCTTGACAGAGAGCGGCCATTTTGGCTCTAGAGGGTCCATCCAAACCAGAGAGCCAGTATAGTGCACTTTCAACTTTATTCTCGCAGTTAACACAGCATAAAAATGAATGAAGGAGTGAATTCAAGGCAATGCAAAAACAGAAAGAAAAGGCTGGTGAGAGAAAAGTTCAAATGCAGTCTGAGAAAAAAGCATTTCAGGCAGGCAGAGAGCCGCCATTTTGGCTCTAGAGTTTCCATCCCCAGCCCAACAGCCAGTGTAGAGCACTGTCACCTTTCCTCTCACCTGTGCCTGATGTGGTCCTGCAGATCCCCGCGGGGCAGGGTCTCCTCGCAGTGCTCGGGGAAGGGGCAGGAGACGGGCAGCTTGTCCAGCAGCTTGATCACCAGCAGGCTGGAGTGACGGCAGTTCTGCAGCATGAGGGGCAGCCGGTCCATGGGGCAGAAGTCGCTCTCCAGCAGGAAGTTGGTGAGGCACTCCTGGCAGAAGGTGTGCCCGCACGGCGTGTCCAGCGGACGCACGAAGGGCTGCAGGCAGATGTGGCACATGAGGTCGTCGTCCGGCTCGTCGCAGTAGTTGTACTCGTGGTTCTCCTCCTGCAGGTGCCGCTGCCCGCACGCGGGGCACAGGTTGGGCGGAGGGGAGGAGGGGGGCATCAGAGGGGGGCAAAAGGGGGCGGGGGCGGCCGCCGTGGCCCCCAGTTCCTCCTCCATGTCGTCCATGTGAGGGTAGAGAGGGGGAGCCAGTGCTGGACGTGTCTGCTGGGGGGGGGGTGGGAGTCAGGGGGGGGGGGGGGGGGGGCGAGACCTTCAGTAGGGTTGGAGGATGAGGCAGGGAGGTTGGAGGATAAGGCAGGGAGGTTGTCACATACTGTGGGGATCCATGACACTGTGTATGGGATAGAGGGAGAGGAGAGGGAAGGGGGACAGTAAGAAAGAAGAACAAAAGGTACGGAGGAGAGAGAGAGAGAGAGTGGGAGAGAGAGAGAGAGAGTGGGGGGAGAGAGAGAGGGGGGGGGAGAAAAACAGAGAGAGAGAGAGATCCAGTATCACTTGTTTGGTTTTTGACTCACACCCATCAGGGTGCAACAGGTTTATAATCCCAGCATGAGTTGGTGTGGCAGGTACACA
>NC_045161.1:21906813-21911813 GCF_900700415.2 Clupea harengus
TGTTCGCTGTCATGGAAGCGCTGCAGGGCTAACACACTCAGGTGGGGCTCAGAGCAGCAGAGATAAACATCAGCACAACAATAGAAGAGAAAATACCAGTTTGCATTCCCGCATAGAAATATATGACCTGTCACATTCTCTTTTACTCGTGTACATGCACATGCAAAGGCACACACAAACACAAACATACACACACACACACACACGCACACACATATAAATATTTATATATATTTTAAAATATAAAAAAGAAAAATAAAGAACATTTTTTACTAAACACACACAAGTTGCTGTCAGAGCTTAGGTTAATAAAACTGGTCACACCAGCAGTGACTTCCTGTTGTCCCTTTCTCCCTACCCATAATGCACTCTACAATATCCTTCAAGCCATATCGCCTGCCGTCTTACCGGCACTAACACAGGTGATTAATGCTTCATTTAATTCTGGAACATTCCCTTCTTCATTTAAAGTGGCTCGGGTAACACCGCTGCTGAAGAAGCCGTCTCTCGATCCCACTCAGGTGGAAAACTATCGACCGGTCTCACTTCTCACGCTCCTATCAAAAACCATTGAGAGGGCAGCTTCCAAACAGGTCACAGAGTTCCTATCAAGGAACAATCTCCTCGATCCAAACCAGTCTGGATTCAAAAGTGGTCACTCCACCGAAACAGCCCTGTTGTCTGTGACAGAGGCCTTGAAAACAGCTAGAGCAGCAGCTCAATCCTCAGCTCTCGTCCTGCTTGATTTATCAGCTGCGTTTGATACAGTCAACCACCGCATCCTTCTGTCCATACTGTCAAGTATGGGCATTTCTGGCAAGGCGCACTCCTGGTTTGAATCGTACCTCACTGGGCGCTCGTTCAAGGTGTCATGGCAAGGTCAGCTGTCTGTACCTCACCACCTTACCACAGGGGTGCCCCAAGGCTCGGTGATGGGACCACTTCTCTTTGCCATTTACACCACTTCGCTGGGCCCTATCATCCGCTCGCATGGTTTTTCCTATCATTGCTATGCCGATGATACTCAACTGTTTCTGTCTTTCCCTCCTGAGGACACCACTGTCTCGGCGCGGATCTCGGACTGTCTTGCTGATATATCCACATGGATGAAAAACCACCACCTTCAGCTGAACCTGGCCAAAACGGAACTGATGGTCTTTCCAGCCAAACAGGCCATCCACCACAACATCAGCATCAATATTGACTCCTTGTCTCTTGTTCCATCCAAAACAGCAAGAAACCTCGGGGTCATTATTGATGACCAACTGACTTTCACGGACCACATTGCCTCTGTCTCTAGGTCCTGCCGCTTTGCGCTATTCAACATCCGCAAAATCAGGCCGTACCTAACCCAGTATGCCACCCAGCTGCTGGTGCAAACCTTGGTGAATTCCCGCCTTGATTACTGCAACGCCCTCCTAACGGGCCTGCCGGCTTGCGTGGTGAAACCACTACAAATGATCCAGAACGCGGCGGCGTGTCTGGTGTTCAACCAACCGAAGAGGGCACACGTCACCCCGCTTCTTATTGACCTCCACTGGCTGCCTGTAGCTGCTCGCATTAAGTTCAAGTCACTTATGCTTGCCTACAGAGTGCTTGATGGTTCTGCTCCCACCTACCTAAATGCTCTTGTAAGGGAAAATGTTACACCCAGGATGCTGCGCTCTTCTAGTGAGCGTCGTTTGGCAGTGCCGTCTGTGCAAGTACGGCAGTCCAGACTATTCTCATTTGTAGTTCCACGTTGGTGGAATGAACTACCCAGCACTACCAGAGCAGGGGCGTCCCTCTCTACCTTTAAGAAGCTCTTGAAGACCCAACTCTTCAGAGAGCACTTCCTGTCCTAACTGGCACTTCGACTAGTGCGTAACTTGCAATTACAGCAGTTACATTTCTGCACTTCTTTCTTTCTTTTTTATTTCATTTTGTTATATTTCTTATGTAAAGTAGTATTTATTTATTGTTACACCAGGTTCTATTGCTCGTAGCTTGAATATTCTCTCCCTTGTACGTCGCTTTGGACAAAAGCGTCTGCTAAATGACTAAATGTAAATGTAAATGTAAATGCACTCTGTGACTGTCACCTCCCACCCCTGCCACCCTGCAAAGCCAAAGGCCAGACCTGCAGGCCACCAAACCCCTCCCACATCCTCATCTTTCTGTCACTCTTCAAACCCCTCCCACATCCTCATCTTTCTGTCACTCTTCAAACCCCTCCCACATCCTCATCTTTCTGTCACTCTTCAAACCCCTCCCACATCCTCATCTTTCTGTCACTCTTCAAACCCCTCCCATATCCTCATCTTTCTGTCACTCTTCAAACCCCTCCCATATCCTCATCGTTCTGTCCCTCTTCTCTTCATCTCCTTCCCACATGCTCATCGTTCTGTCACTCTTCAAACCCCTCCCATATCCTCATCCTTCTGTCACTCTTCAAACCCCTCCCACATCCTCATCGTTCTGTCCCTCTTCTCTTCATCTCCTGCCCCGTTCTCTCGGTGTGATGCTAGCACACTCCATTCAGTTGACTGAGGCTTTATCAGCCTAACTCTGTGTTCTTCTGGCTTTAAGGCCTCCAAGGGGATTCAAGCATGAAATGACATTCAATATCAAAATACTACAGCGATTTGATTCAGTGTGGAAGTTGAATTTCAGTGCATCTCTCTCTCTCCCTTTCTCTCTCTAACTGTCTCCCACGTTCTCTCTCACTCCCCCTTCTCTCTCATTCTCTCTCTCTCTCCCCCTCTCTCATTCTCTTGCTCTCTCTCTCTGGGCTGAGTTGGCAGGAAGACAGGCCTGAGGTTTATCTTCAGGAGGAGGCATCAGGCTGTGACTAAGGCAGGTTGTTGTATAGTGTATGGTGTGCATCTTTGGGGTTTGTCTGTCTCTGTATCTGTGTGTTTGTGTGTATCTGTGTGGCGTGTGTGTGTGTGTGTGTGTGTGTGTGTCTGTGTGTGTGTGTGTGTGTGTGTCTGTGTGGTGTGTGTGTGTCTGTGTGTGTGTCTGTGTGTCTGTGTGTGTGTCTGTGTGTGTGTCTGTGTGATGTGTGTGTATCTGTGTGTGTCTGTGTGTGTGTCTGTGTGGTGTGTGTGTATCTGTGTGGTGTGTGTGTGTGTGTGTGTGTGTGTCTGTGTGGTGTGTGTGTGTCTGTGTGGCGTGTGTGTGTGTCTGTGTGGTGTGTGTGTGTCTGTGTGTGTGTCTGTGTGGTGTGTGGATGTCTGTGTGGTGTGTGTGTGTGTTTATGTGTGTCTGTGTGGTGTGTGTGTGTCTGTGTAGCGTGTGTGTGTGTCTGTGTGGTGT
Organism: Clupea harengus; assembly: GCF_900700415.2. NCBI lineage: Eukaryota > Metazoa > Chordata > Actinopteri > Clupeiformes > Clupeidae > Clupea > Clupea harengus. The sequence goes on from NC_045161.1 coordinate 21,910,111, forward strand.
GTGTGTGTCTGTGTGGTGTGTGTCTGTGTGGCGTGTGTGTGTGTCTGTGTGTGTGTGTGTCTGTGTGGTGTGTGTCTGTGTGGCGTGTGTGTGTGTCTGTGTGGTGTGTGTGTCTGTGTGTGTGTGTGTGTGTGTGTGTGTCTGTGTGGTGGTTGGCGTGTGTGTCTGTGTGGTGTGTGGTGTGTGGTGTGTGTGTATCTGTGTGGTGTGTGTGTATCTGTGTGGCGTGTGTGTGTGTCTGTGTGGTGTGTGTGTATCTGTGTGGTGTGTGTGTATCTGTGTGGCGTGTGTGTGTGTCTGTGTGTGTGTCTGTGTGGTGTGTGTGTATCTGTGTGATGTGTGTGTTTCTGTGTGATGTAGCAGTGTTGCTTCGGTGCTCTCCTCTCTGTAGACCGGCCCAGCCAGTGGCGACATCAGGAGCAGAGCACAACAGCACTCTTCCTCCTCGCTCTCTGTCCATCCCTCGTTTCCTCTCCTCTTCCGCCTCGCTCTCTGTCCATCTCTCGTTTCCTCTCCTCTTCCTCCTCGCTCTCTGTCCATCTCTCGTTTCCTCTCCTCTTCCCCCTCGCTCTCTGTCCATTTCTCGTTTCCTCTCCTCTTCCTCCTCGCTCTCTGTCCATCTCTTGTTTCCTCTCCTCTTCCTCTTCGCTCTCTGTCCATCTCTCGTTTCCTCTCCTCTTCCTCCTCACTGTCTGTCCATCTCTCGTTTTGTCTCTGTCAGACTGTCCAGTTCTCTCTTCGTTTCTGTCTGTCAGTCCATTTCCGTTTGTGTGTCTCTATCTGTCCACCTCTCTATTTCACTCCATCAATCACTCACTCTGTCTCCCTCTCTCTTTTCCTCTCTGTGTACTTATCTTATCTGCTCTTTTGCTTCCTCTGTGTTCATTGGTGTGTTTCACCTTAAAGCCCTTTGCTGAAAGGTAGGGGGTCAACAGACTTGAAATGATCATTCAAGATCGTTCATAGCCTTCAAAACAAACACTTCTGCTTCTTTCTCTCTCTTCTTATTCTTCTGTGTCTCTCTCTCTTTCTCTCTGTCCATCTCTCTCTTTTTATTCTTCTGTGTCTATCTCTCTCTTTCTCTCTTGTCCATCTCTCTCTTTTTATTCTTCTGTGTCTATCTCTCTCTTTCTCTCTTGTCCATCTCTCTCTTCTCATTCTTCTGTATCTCTCTCTCTCTTTCTCTCTGTCCCTCTCTCTCTTCTTATTCTTCTGTGTCTATCTCTCTCTTTCTCTCTTGTCCATCTCTCTCTTCTTATTCTTCTGTGTCTATCTCTCTCTTTCTCTCTTGTCCATCTCTCTCTTCTTATTCTTCTGTCTCTCTCTCTTTCTATCTGTCCATCTCTCTCTTCTTATTCTTCTGTATCTCTCTCTTTCTCTCTTGTCCATCTCTCTCTTCTTATTCTTCTGTCTCTCTCTCTCTTTCTTTCTCTCTTGTCCATCTCTCTCTTCTTATTCTTCTGTGTCTCTCTCTCTCTCTTTCTCTCTGTCCATCTGTATTTTATTTGATCCTTGACTCTGTCTCTATCTTTCTTTCACCATATTTTTTTCCAGTGCGGTGTCTTCCTCTGGACATCTGTCTGTCTGACTCTTCACTCCGTCTCTCTTTTAATCTTTTCCCCCACTTCCTACTGCTGACTCTCTATTTTGCCCATATGGAAGAGATGGAAAGTCAACTCTTTTTCTTCACCTTCTTCAGTCAA
>NC_045161.1:21916813-21919313 GCF_900700415.2 Clupea harengus
TTTGCCTCGTCGGATATTTGTGTTTCTCTGGGTCTTTCACAAACTAGTTATTACATCCAAACAAGTTTTGGAAAGGGTATCTCCCTTACGTTCCACCTTCTTGAGCAAGCTCTGACTAGAGAGAACTGTCATTGGTCGACCGCCTTCCCAGTGTTGCCAGATATGATAATTTCCTCCAAATACGATAATTTTGAGCCTTTGATACGATACGCCATTTCCAATCTGGCAACACTGACTCCACTAGTTGCATCGTTACAATAGTACATGACATCTGCATGTGAAAAAGATGTCAAAACTCCGTCGCGGGGGAGGGGGCAGGGTCCCGCGACGAAGTGTCCTCTTTTTCACAAACTCAAATCTGGTCACCCTACATTAAGAGACACAAACAGACAGATTGACAAACAGAGGACAGACACACAGACACATTAAGAGACACAAACAGACAGATTGATGAAGAGAGGACAGACAGACAGACACATTAAGAGACACAAACAGACAGATTGACGATTGACGATGGCCACGCTGAAACATCACACAGATCATTCTGCACTAACGCTTTCTCCTCATTATTGAACTTCTGTTTGCTCTCTCTCTCTCTCTCTCTCTCTCTCTCTCTCACACACACACGCACACACCCAGAAGATAGCGAGTCTGACAGCGTAGGCACTAGCATAATGAGAGGATAATTGTAGGCGCTGAAGCAAAGAGCTGGCATCGTGGCAGGGGTACAACGTGACGGTCAGGGGTACAACGTGACGGTCATCTCACCTGTCTCCTCCCAACAGGACGCTCTCACACAGCCCAGCTACGCCAACCAACCAGCAGCAGCCAATTAGGGAGACGCGCACACACACACACACACACACACACCACCAGACGTCCCCACGTTCACCTCCCCACACACCTCCCCACACACACTGGCTGGACCCCGCCTGAGGCTCCGCTTCTGATCAGCGCAGCAGTGTGGCATCGATACATCAAACACGTATACATTATGCAACAAATGACTGTAGCCCCAAGGCAGAATGCCAGATTAGCGGGAGTGCAACCTGCAGGGGAGATCTGCCTGTCCGGATGAAATAGCGCTCAGGTAATTTAAAGCGAAAATGGCCTCCATGCATCATTCGCAGCGCGCGGAATTGGGGCGTAATGAAGGTGAGCGCGGAGTCTCGCTCCTGCCCCCGCGAAGCGCATTGGGGCTAATTGAGTTCCGCTAGCCCCGGAAGAGGCAATCGAGGCGCGGCGATGCTCGGGAATGGATCCGTGTTTGTCTCCATCGACGGAAACACATCCCTCATCTCCATACACCCCCCCACACACCCCCCACCCCCCCCCCCCCCTTTCACTGAGTTACTCCTTCTTCCTTTGTTTCCACTGAGGGAGAGACATATTTTTCTCTCTCTCCCTCTGTCTCTTTCTTTCTCTCTCTCCAACTTTGATAGTCAAAGGGACTCAGGTTTGAACCAACCATCAATTCTAATGTTCCCTCCTGCACAGCCACTGACACGTGGCTTCACTGGCTCAACCACGGGCACGACCTGGGCCTCCGCGGGCACGACCTGGGCCTCCGCGGGCAGGCGTGGCGGCAGGAGGCGCTGGCCCGGAGAGGTCGGGAGGCGCTGGGGGTTAATGACGTCTTCTGCTAGCAGGCCCGGATGGCGCGCACCAAATGGAGCTGTGGTCGGAGCCGCTTCTGTGGGTGCCAACGCGAGACTGGGATCAGATGGCTGAGACTAGCACTGAGAGCCCCCTGGATCCCGGCACATATGCTGCACCTTTGGCACGGCCTCGGGGTGAGGTAGCCACTTAATGACCACTAGACAGTGGAGGCCACAGCGGGAAGAGAGAGAGAGAGAGAAAAAGAGACAGGGAGAGAGAGAGACAGAGAGAGAGACAGGGAGAAAGAGAGCGAGAGAGACAGGGAGAAAGAGAGAGAGAGAGAGAGAAAGAGAGAGAGAGAGAGAGAAAGAGAGAGCGAAAGAGAGAGAAAGAGAGCGAAAGAGAGAGAGAGAATGAGAGAGAGAGAAAGAGAGAGAGAAAGAGACAGAGAGAGAGAGAGAAAGAGAGAGAAAGAGAGAGAAAGAGACAGAGAGATCTACATAATCAGGCGAGGGGACAAGTAGACAATGATGATGGACTGCTGAGAAGATAATGGTGAAGTATTAGAACTGCGAGCAAAATGAAACGAGAGAAACGAGAGAGAAATTCACAGTAAAATGAAGGATGACATTTACGGCTGGGACTGAAGACTAAGAGTGAGTACAGAGGGAGGTGGGAGAATGGAAGGATGAAATGGAGAAAGCCAGAGAAAAAAACACAATAAGAGCCAAAGGAGTCGGAAAAGAGGGATGGAGAGAGACGAGAGAGAGAGAGAGGGAGAGAGAGCAGAAGAGTAGTCACCTGAGAGAGAGCGAGCGGGAGACAGAGAGGGCGAGAGAAAGAGAGAGGGAGAGAGAGCAGAAGATTAGTCACCTGAGAGAAAGCGAGGGAAAGACAGAGA
>NC_045161.1:21929313-21936813 GCF_900700415.2 Clupea harengus
TGATACGCCGCTGTTGACACGAGACAGGGATGGGCATTATTCTGTTTTATTGTTAGTCCAGGGGTCAGGCAGGGATTAACTCCAGCGTGTTACAAAACAAACAAACAAACAAACAAACAAATGCCTAATCATGCCAACAAACGCACGCATCGCATGTGGGTGGGTGAGTGGAGGCGATGGGGGGGAGAGGGGGAGAGCAAGAGGAGAGAAGAGGAAGGATGGAAAGAGAGGGATGGATAGAGACGAAGGAAAAGAAGAAGTTGATATATATTGCACTCGGTGGAATCCGGAAATGAATTCCTGATCTTTTTTTTGTCTTCTTCTTCCTATTGTTGTTGTTGTTGGAGGCTCTCTACTATTGTGTGTTTGTTTGTTTCATCTGACTTTCTTTGCGCTTACAGAATACCTTTCTGTGTCAGCTAGAGGCAGAGAGACTTGTGTAGGACCTTGTGGGAATGCTGACAAGAAGTAGACAAGGACATCGCAACACCATGAAAGACAGACGTTCCACTCCAACCTGGGATTTTTCTCTACTTTGCTGAACAGTGAACCTAAGTTATATTGATATATTCTCCCAAACCTGTACACAACAACACATGCACAAACACACACACACACACACACACACACACACACACAGACACACACACACACACACACGCACACACACACAGACACACACACATGCACGCGTACACACAAATATACTGTAAGTACAGAAGCACATATAAACAGACAGATACACACACACACACACACACACACACACACACACACACATTAACACTAAGACAGATCTGCTCCAGTACCACTGCGTTGTGACTCCATCGAGTGTCATGGTAATGCGTCCTGCATATTCCTGCATTGGGCTCCGACCTGGCAGCCTCCCATGCACGACTGGAGGGGGGGTAAAACCCATGTGTGCTGGCATCAGTCACCCTCCCCTGTGTATGCAGTACAGCTCTGTAGCCTGTTAAGTCTGTAACCTGTGATGTAAACAGTCTGCAAACCTGCAGTCTCCTACCAAATTTGACAAATTTGTCTTGAAAAGGGCACCGTAGCCAACGTATTTACGGGGTCACTACATTTGATGACAAGTCAACTAAATATCAAGGCAAAATAAGCACATAGAAGTCACCCCATGATGCCATTCAAACAACATTCAGTATGCTTCAAATATTCCTCAACTATTACACTTCTCAAGAAGGTGCCGATTTGGTTTCCATACCGTTTGGTTTGCTAGGATTTGGTCACACCAAGTCTGCCATAGCAGCATGGCATTCACGGCACATATGGGCCGAGATGTTTTTTCCTTACTGCGTCAAACAGACTTCTCATGCCTTTCATTTTCTATTTAGAGGGGGTTTATATGAACTCAAATCATTCTCAGATGTGATTTCAACTTATATGAGCACATACGCCCACACACACACACACACACACACACACACACACACACACACACACCCACCCACACACACATACAGACTTAACAAATATAATAACACATACACACTTTCCTCGAAGGTCCTGTCATGTGAATAGCTACAATTGCTAAATCTTTCAGAGGAAAATGGCGTGTTGGGGATGATGGGGGTATCCTTGACCTTGAATGGGGGGTAATTGAGTGCTGCCGTCAGTGAACCCGGGCTAGGCTATCAGTCATCCCACGCTGCGTTTGACGACAGCTGGCTGATTGCCAGCAGGCGTAGAGTATTTATCTCGTATGAACTCACATTGCATGTTGCTTGTAGTGTACAAAACTAACTTCCATACAAAATAGGGGTATAAATATATATACGGTATATTATAGATAAAGGCCTAGCTTGTGCAGTGTAGTATACGGAAAATAGATTGTACATTCAAATAATGAATAATTTACAGTCAGTGGTTTTCTAGGGGTGTTTCTCTTATACGAGCACTGAGATCATAATATTGACATATTGATCATAATATTGACATATTGAATCATGTTGAGATCAGCTGTGAAGCGTGGTGTACATGTCACCTCCATCAACCACACCTCTTTCTGAGTGTGGATCTGTCAGTGAAACTTTGTGAGGTTCCTTAAGGTGATCTGAAAACACTTCTGGTCTTCATTCACAAGTCTGACCACAGCAAGAGACCGCAGCCGATCTGAACCTAGTCATTTCGCTCTGACTGCTTCTTTTCATTCAAACCCCACGACTTGTGCACGGCACTGCCACGGCTACGCAACCTTGATTAAATGAATAATTCATCCCAATCTCGAGAGACAGCTCCAGGAGTTGTTCTTCCGCAGCGTTTTAGAGCGGAGGGGCTGTTCGCTGTGACTCAGATGAGTCGAGTGCCGCGCACCCAGACCAACCTCCCTCCACCGATGCCCGCCGCGCACCCAGACCAACCTCCCTCCACCGATGCCTGCGGCGCACCCAGACCAACCTCCCTCCACCGATGCCTGCGGCGCACCCAGACCAACCTCCCTCCACCGATAACCGCGGCTCACCCAGGCCAACCTCCCTCCACCGATGCCCGCGGCGCACCCAGGCCAACCTCCCTCCACCGATGCCCGCGGCGCACCCAGGCCAGTCTCGCCGGGGCACCTTTTTGCCGGTGCACGGCATTCATCAGTGATTGGCTGCTTCGGTTGTCAGTTTTATGTTGCTTAAAGGTTCCGTGTGCATTGGCTTCGCCCACAGGGCCAGCTTGACTTGCACTGCTCACATCTCTCTCTCTCTCTCTCTCTCTCTCTCTCTCTCTCTCTCTCTCTGTCTTTCTTTCACATTCTCACTCTCTGCCTGGCTTGTTTCCTCTAATTGAATTCAATGGTGTTGTTCGAGTGAAGCGGGGACTAAATTGAATTTCTCCTGCGGGCCTCAAAAAAAAAAAAAAAAAAGTCAGCACGCTTGAAAATTGCAACCCGCCACTCACTCATGACCTTGGCTATTCTCAATCTACTGCAATCGTGTGGAATTATGGGTATTAAAATCTCCCCGCGCCCGCAGGTAGGAGGGTTGAGGCGGGGGTGGAGAACATCCTGCTGAGGACGGCCGCCTTTAAATGCTAAACTTCAGACAAGCAGCACTGGCTACTGGCTGATCTGTGGCAGCATGGAATATGAATCAGACAAAGGCATGACTGCAGGGGATGCATTGGCATCGCCATCGCATATGAACACCAGTGACGCACTACAAGAGTGCACACATAGACACGACACACACACACACACACACACACACACACACACACACACACACACACACACACACACACACACACACACACACACACACACACACACACAGACACAGCACACACAGACACAGCACACACAGCACACACAGCACAGCACACAAAGCACAGTAAGAAGAATGCAAGAGCTCTTTCAATACAGGCAGATGTTTGCACTGTGGGGCTGATTGTTTGGTTTGGTTTGGTTTGGTTTGGTGTGTTGGTTGGTGCTGACATGGGTTAGGGGGGGCAGGGTGTATGTGTGTGTGTGTGTGTCCGTGTGTCCGTGTGTGTGTGTGTGTGTGTGTGTGTGTGTGACATGGGTTTGAGGATTCTTCTCAGCCAGAAAGCACACTGCCACATATATGCACGTGACACACACATTCTCTCTCCTTCTGTTACACACACACACATTCAAAAGAGGTAAACAGATGTACACACACACAATATCATAAGCATAGGTGATTTCATGTTCAGATTCACACCAAACTCACACCAAAAGGCACTAAAACAAGTCCGTATGGTAGCCATTGTAAAGAAATTAATGTAAACGCTTACCTAATGGCGACCTGCACTTGTCCGACACGCACTCCACTTCAGACATTCCTTGAATACACACAAATATCCACACCCACACTCACACACACACACACCCGCCCCCCCCACATACGCTTACACTCACTCACACACACACACACACACCCTGCCCCCCCCCACCCCACACACACATACACTCACTCTCACTCACACACACACTAACACACACCCACACACATTAACACACACACACAGACACACACACACACACACACACACACACACACACACACACACACTTCCCAGGACAGGCTCTATTGTTTAGTAGTTGTAGATTTCCTTCCTTTGGGGCCATTCTGATGTGGAACAGGGGTCTGTTTTTGACATTGTGTCCAGTGAGGCCCTGGGGGTCTGGGGGAAGCTGATCTCTGATAAACACCAAAGAAACAACCTGGGGGCCATCAACAGGGTGTGTGTGTGTGTGTGTGTGTGGACTGTTTCACACACTCTCTGTGTCCCCACATACCCTTGGTGTTTTAATTTCTCCTCACGGACATGCACACACACTCCCTCAGACACACAGAGGACCCTTCCTATTGGACGATCTCTATCTGGAATATATCCCTGCATAATTACGCTGATATTTTGTCTCTATCGCTCTCATCTCTATCTTTTTGCCACACACACACACACACACACACACACATAAATACACACCTACTTCTCACGGCAAGAAATGTAATAAATAACACTCATATCTTGATGGATTATAATCTTTAAGAATTCATCTTTTTTTTGTGGGCCGTTAAATTCGCAGTCTTACTCGGTGTCCGGTGAGCTGCCCAAGATGAAATTGGGAGGCTTTCCACTCAATATACCCTGGATTTGTGTGTAATATAGTTTATTAGTGTTACATTCCACCATCTGGAAAAGACCAGAAGAGATCCGATGAGTAGAATAAAAGATGCTCAAATGGATAAAACAAATCTTTAGTTTGCCTGTTTCGTTAGGATTCCCTATTTCTCCCTTTCATGTTACTTTCGTTTGCCCGTGTTTGGGTGGGACAGGGGAATCAGTGCAATTAATGTTTAATTTATAAACAAATCCAATGTAATAGCTCTTTGCCAAGAAAAAGATGAGGTTCTTGCTTTTGTGGAAGTTGGCGTAACGCCCGAGCGAAATGAATTTCTGCCCTACCAGTCCTCTTGTCTCTGGGCCTTATTCCCATAATTACTCTTCATGGTGCAGTCCTTAATCTGTGAGAGGAGAAATAGAAAATGCACCGGTGGTCAGGCCAACCAGGATCCTTGAGAAGGGAGCGACCCTCTCTCTCTCTTTCTTTCTCTCTTCTTCCCATTGGTCGGGCCCCCCATGCGCTTTGGCATCATCCGGCTCCACGCTCCTTCGCCCTCCAATCGGATTTCGAGCAGCGAAGGCATCGTCATATTTTCTGCTTGATTGAGCCTGGAGAGAGGACATGGTGTCTTCACTTAAGGGTAGATCTAATTCTCTCTCTCTTTCTCTCTCTCTCTCTCTCTCTCTCTCTCTCTCTCTTTATATATTTATATAAATGTGCAATTACCTCCAGGCCTCTCTGACCAGCGCGCCCTGAAATAGCTACTGAGAGATTTATGAACCCCGGAGCTATAACCTTCCTCTAGGCAGGAAGCCGCAGAGGATCATGGGAGAGGGAGCGTCCTGCCGCCCCGCAAGTGACACGGCCGCTGAAATGCAGAGCGGCACGCATGAGCGCTTCGTAAATTACAGTGCAAATGATCTCATGGATGCTGGATGCTCTGTGTGTGTGTGTGTGTGTGTGTGTGTGTGTGTGTGTGTGTGTGTGTGTAGGTGTGTGTGTGTGTGTACTGGCCTTTGCCCAGTGATCCGGCAGCACTGAAGCCATGCGGGTCTGGAGTTCTCCACGCTACTCTACTCCTCTCTGGCCAGCCTCCTGCTGCTTTCAATTGTTTACCCGCAGAAGTCAATCAATCAGTGTTTTAGTTTCTGTTCTTTTATTTGCCCGTAAAAAGTCTGTTTGTCCCCAATAGGACGCTGTAACATGAATTATTCTGCTTGTGTTGTGGTGGTGTGTTTTTTTTCTGTTTGTTTTGTTGTGTTCTTTTGGCTTCTGCGGTTTGTGCTTTTATCTCCACTGCCTGCATGACTCATTCAGAGAGACAGAGAGAGAGAGAGAGAGAGAGAGAGAGAGAGAGGAAGAGAGAGGAACAGAGAGAGAGGGAGAGAGAGAGAGAGAGAGACAGAGATGTTTTCATCAGGCTACCTCCCTCCCTCTCTCCTCCTCTCTCACTTCTCCCCACTCCCTCGCTTCCTATGTCACTTAGCATCACATGAGAACAGTCCCTACCTACATATAACCTGCCCTCCCCTCTCTTTCTCCCGTCTCTCTCTCTCTCTCTCTCACTCCTTTTCTCTCGCTTCGTCTGTCCCTGTTGTCCCCTCAGCATGTGTCCCAGGTCTGGTGTTGTCCCCCCTCATGGCTGGGGAGGGTGTGTGTGTGTGTGTGTGTGTGTGTGTGTGTGGGCGGCGGGTGGCATTTGGGATGACTCTCCGAGGACCTTGCCTTTTGAAGGACTGACGGGCTGAAGCCATCGCGTCCCCCGTCGGATGTTACACAACAAGCACAGCAACAGCTCCTCAAAGTCAAAGAGAGGGGGGATAGGGGAGGCGGTGAGGAGAGGGGAGGAGGAGGAGGAGGAGAAAGAGGGAAAGACAGAAAGATGGAAGGAGAGAGACAAACAGGGCTTACGCACTGAGAGGACAGTAGGGAGCGGTTGACATCTGAAAAGTGTGAGAGAGCATGCAAAAATACAGGCTTTAAAATACAGAGAAACACACACACTCACACACACGCAGAGAGAGAGAGAGAGAGACAGACAGAGAGAGAGACAGACAGACAGACACACAAAGAGAGAGAGAGAGAGAGAGAGAGAGAGAAAGAGAGTGGATTGTATGTTTCTATCTATGTTCTGTTTTCTGGCCGATTGCTCTGGCAATACTAATATTAATATCTGTTTCTGCATCTGTACCTGTTCAACCAACAACATGATCTGTCTCTGTCATATTCATTGGTCTTTAAAGCATCAAATTGATTCATATTGGCATCGAATTAATCAGGAAATATATTTCCATTATTTTCATCTCTCTCTCTCTCTCTCTCTCTTTATTTTCATTTTTAACAAAAGTTTTATGAACTGTCTCCACCATCCCTTTAACTGGGGCACAGAACAAAAATAAGAAACTGAAAAAAATTGGAAATAGATACTATTTACAGTAAAGATATATAGAAAAATATCCTTTAGTTGAAGGGAATAATCTTAAATTCCACTGATGCTGCTTTCGCACTTCTTGACTGTAGTTTGCTAGGGAAACATGAACCACTACCTTATAACAGTAGAGTCTATTGCTAGCTTCACAAATCACTTGTTGCTGTCACTTGAACTTGTTGCTGTTCATTTAAATAACCATGTAATACTAGGTAGGGTGTTCCATGAAAATTATGGCTGAAACAATAGAGGAAAATAATACATACAGATAAAAACTACATGTTCCAATCTAAAAACTACATGTTCCAAGCAAAAAACTACATGTTCCAAGCAAAAAAATACATGTTCCAAGCGTCACTTTGATGTATAGGATGCTGGTGTGTGAAAGGCATCCAGCAGCCACACCAGGCTTTCTCACACCAGCTCCCGCTCATTTCTCCTGCTTGATGTGAGTTTCCCTGAGTGATAG
>NC_045161.1:21941813-21946813 GCF_900700415.2 Clupea harengus
GCGACTCGCTGAGACGGCCGTCGGCGAAGCGGCCACTTCTTTAGAACGCTGCCGATAACCATCCATGTGAGCCGACGCCTTTGAGCTGCCGAGTTATCAGCTGGTGCATGGAGGGATCTTAAACGAACACACACACACACACACACGCACACGCACACACACACACACACACACACACACACACACACCTCCCCCACCCTCTGCTGCTGATCAAAGTCAGATAAGAGACATTAGCATGCCTGCACTGCATAGTTACGTAACGGTTCTCTGTGTATGTGTGTTACTTTGTGATGTGTGTGTGTGTGTGTGTGGGTTTACATGTGTTACTTGTTTGTTTGTGTGTATGCTTGTGCTGTGTGTGTGTGTGTGTGTATGTGGGTGTGTGTGTGTGTGTGTGTGTGTGTGTGTGTGTGTGTGTGTGTGTGTGTGTGTGGGTGTGTGTGTGTGTGTGTGTGTGTGTGTGTGAAAAAGAAGAAGTGAGAAAGTTTACAGCAAGGCGAGGATTGAAAAGGAGAAACTCAAGGAGAGTGGGGGCATTTTTTGAGTGTCAGGACTCACTTTGAAGATTAGGCAGTGAGATAAGCAGATGAGCACGCCCGACAGAGAGAGAGATAGGGAGAGATAGGGAGAGAGAGAGAGGGAGAGAGAGAGAGAAAGAACCGCACTGCGACTCAGGAGAGATGGAGACAGAGGAGACAGAGGAAGAGGAGAGATGAAGATTAATTTATCGCCCCCACCTACACCCAACACACACACAAACACACACCTCCCATCACCAGCTCCACTGGAACATCACTGCACTGTGGTCCAATCGGGGAACCATGGGTAAGGGGGTCTACTCTAAGGTGCTATCTAGGCGTCTCCAAGCGTTCACTGCCGCTGTCCTCACGGGCAAATCTCACCAGCACCAGACACATACACACACACACACACACACACGCGCACACACACACACACACACACACACACACACACACACACACACACACACATCACCAGACACCAGGCCAGAGTACATCATGACCGCTGGGTCAGACTGCTACCCAGCTTTTAAGGGCAATGTCTGCAAAACCTGCAAGGGGAGAATAACGGTGACGGAGAGACACACACTCACTCACTCTCACTCTCTCTCTCTCTCTCTCTCTCTCTCTCTCTCTCTCTCTCTCTCTCTCTGGAGGCGGAATGCAAATCACCACATGCTTGAAATGCAAAGCTCTGGACTGCTATTCCTCTGTGTGAGCTGAGCAGTGTGACTGAGCGATATGGAATATGTGCCCCACTATTTGTGTCACAGAGCGTCGTCTGTCATCTTCAGACAATGTCATGCTGATCTCCTCTCAGTTTTTCTGTCTTCTAAGGCTTGATTGACAACTGGGATTATCTCAGAATCAGAAACTAATTCCACTGAAACGACAGGAGAAAGTTGGAAGTGAGTCGAAGAGGATAAATAGTTTTCTTTCTTTTTTTTTGCCACAGAAATTCCAGACTCCAATATCCACAGACTGAAGCTCAACAATAACACCAATTTCTGAAGCCCCAGATGGGTTTTTTCCCAATTCTCCCTGACCAGAGAGCAGACATTACATCATCAAACCTGCCTATTGTTACTCTCATATACCCCTGTCCTGTTGCTAAGCAATGGCTCCCTCCAAATCCCAGGATTTGGACCCTAAAACCCTGTGTGCGACTTCTCATCTCAGATTGCCAGCCTGAATTGTAGCTCTTACACAAAGGTGGCAAGAAAGTGAACACACACAAAGCAAAACAATCAACTGAATAGTCACAAACATCTATATACAAACAAGCAAACACACACACACACACACACACACAGACACACACACACACACAGAGTGAGAGATATGCATATACATGTCAAACATTCAAAATGCCTTCCTTTAGAATTCTTAATGTCCTGAGACACATTAATTCATCATAGATTAATATAACAGATATGTAAATACATGTGCAGAGAGCACACATATGCTCACAAACAGCCACTAATTTAGCCAACAACACCACCACACACACACACATGAGAAAGCACATATTACATAGCTACAAGTTTAAGGCTCATTAATGACCTTAATCACAGGGATCCGACATTTAGAACTGCTATTATGTATGAACACACACACAGGGAGACTAGCTAAACCCATAGATGCCAGAAGACGTATAAACACAGACTTACTCATAAAGAATCATATACACACACACCCGTGCACACACTCACACACGCGCGCACACACACACACACACACACAGCCACTCTTCATGCTTGTGTCAGTTGCTGAGTGGCTTGACCTGAGCTTCACACCGGCTCATCCCATCCATCACGGCCCGCCGCACCGAAGGTGAGTGTTTGTGATCGGACGCCACGCCGAGAGCCAGGGACAGCCAACCGCAGCGCAGCACGCACCCAGGGTCAAAGGTCGGCCGTGTTCCCACAGACCAAGGGGGGTGTGTGTGTGTGTTTCTGCTCACTGTCACCTCGTCAGCGTCCCCCCGCGACGCAGCAACCTGCATGTGACGTCTGCATGTCTCTTACGCAAGCCCCTCGGGGCAGATTCACGGGGTCGTCAAGGCAACACAAGCTAGGCCTCATTCCACACAACAAAATTTTTTGGGTCGTGATTTGTCAGTATATTAATGCTATTTGTCATTTTGTTATGGGTTTCAGTTTCAACCAAAACATTTTCATAAAGGTGTCAATAACAACAGCTCTGAAATACTACTGACATATATTGTAGCATATACATTAATTCACACATGCTAATGTTACAATTGTATTACGATGATGCATTGTATGTCATGTGATGTACATGTATGTATGATGGATACTGTATGATAAGTTGTTGATTTGTTTGTTTGTTTTTCTAGTTGTGTATGCATGTTTACACATGGAAAATCAATCACTGTTATTGTGATCAGCTGTCCTCTTCCTTTGCCAATGAGGCTTATCAATTCCCATAAACTGTGTGAACACTGCCTCAGACTGAGTGATAATGTCTGACACACTTACACTTCATGAAAAAGAACTGATATCCCCCCACACTGACAGATAATGAGGGCTAAATTAGTAAACGTCCCTTAATTGGCAAAGCAGATCTGATGATATCATCACTAAGTAGCTTGTAATAAACACGTGGCAACAACCAAATGATTTACTGGCCAATTAGCCACTCTGCAAGGTTGTAGGGAGGCTGCCGTACGTGCCAGTACCGCACCCACCAGATCGACCCTGAGAACGGGTGCACCTCTGCGCCGGGAGCACCTAACTCTGAGCGAGGAGGAGTGTGTGTGAGGAGTGTGAGGATTACCTCTCGACCCAATCAGAGATCAGCTCCTCGTCGTCTGCCACCGCAGAGGGTTCTTGAGCCCGGGCTCCCTCTCTCTAATCTCCCAGCCATCCTCAGAGGCCCCCCCGCCTCAAAGACTCCTCATTGCTGATGTAATTCATCAACACCTCCACCCCCCCCCTCTCTCCTTCTTTCATCACTATTTCTCTCTTTCACTTCACAGCTTCTCCTCATCTGTTTCCTCCTCACTATCTCTATCTATTCTTTCGCTTTCTTTTCTCTCTTCCCTCATCGTTCACCCCCCCTTTTCCTTCCCCTCCCCTCCTCTCTTCATCTCTATAATCTCCGCTCCTATCCTCCTCTGCCCTCACCTCTTCCTCTTCCTCTCTCCGGGAGCAGACGTGTAATAGAAGAGGAAGAGCATCTATCAGCCTCGTCTGAGGGGAGATCCAAAGAAGTGTTATTACTTTCCCGAGAGCCATTAGGCTTTTTCTTCCCAAGCCGATCAATGGAAGACGCTCCAGGGGTTGTTTGTCTCTTGTCTTGTCTTCTTATCAGAGAAAATGAGAATGGAGGAGAGAGAGAGAGAGAGAGAGAGAGAGAGAGAGAGAGAGAGAATAGAGAGGGAGGGAGAGGGGACTTGACATACTGATATTAGTGCCAAAGTTGACATCTCACCTGCAGTTCTTCCCAACACAGAGGTGTGACACGACTGCATGCAGAGCCCTGATGTGTGTGTGTGTCTGTGAGTGTGTGTCTGTGTGAGTGTGTGTGTGTGTGTGTGTTTGACCGTGACCTGCATGCTGAGTTTCTGATGGCAATCTCTCCCCATCTCTCCACGAGATCTAATCAGCTGGGGGGGGCAGCACATCCGTGAGGCGTCCCCTGATCAGCGCTCCTCACTCTGCCCCCCCCACTTTCCCCTGATCAGCGCTCCTCACTCTGCCCCCCCCCCCCCCCCCCCCCCCCACTGTCTGGAGTCACGGCGGAGTCATCCTCACTGACCTGAGCACTGCTGTCGCCGGACGACTGGGGATGAAACTGCCTCCCGGGGGTCTCCGGCAGAGAGGGACGTGTGACAAATCCTAACGAGAGTGTGTGGATTGAGGCGGGGGGGGGGGGTCGCTAATGGGTTGCGTCAGAAACAAGGCGTGAGGCCTCAGCGTGGAAACATAGCTGCCTGTTTGTGGAGATGAATGAAACATAGCTGCCTGTTTGTTTGTGGAGATGAACTGCGTGCCACTCGACTGGGTCAACAAGAGCTGAGGGCCTCTGTGTGTCGCTGTGAGTTTGCCTGTTCTGTTCCCTCTCTGCAGATGGGGTAATCAGTTATGGAGGGACCATGAAGAATCATTTCCGAATAGGTCTGCTGACTGACAGACAGACAGACAGACAGACAGACAGACAGACCGACAGACAGACAGACAGACAGACAGACAGACAGACACAGACACGTACACACAGACAGAAATATAAACACACATATACCCCTCTCTCCCATCAATTAATTCTGTATGCACCATCTGTTTGGACTACGAGCGTTCAGAACCGATCTCATTTAATTTAATTTCATCTCCTTTTTTCCCTCCCTTTACCTTATTTCTCTGTTATCTCTCTCTCTCTCTCTCTCTCTCTCATCGTTCTCTTTCCTCCTCCTTTCTGCCGTTAGGTCCAGCACGCCTTTCCCAGCCATTAGCATTA
>NC_045161.1:21951813-21959313 GCF_900700415.2 Clupea harengus
GAAACACACACACACACACACACACACACGCTCAGTCATTCTCTCTCTTTTTCTGTACTTCTCTCTCTCACTCTCTCTCTGTTTCTCTAATGCTTTCTCTGTCTCGTCTCAGAGACGGAGACATGGGAGGTTAGGGAGCACTAGGTTTTGGAAGGATAATGACTGCCGTAATTAGCCGCTTGCTCAAAGAGTAGACAGAGCAGTCATCAAGAGACAGCAGCTCATGCACACAGAATGCTTTAGCAAACAAAGACTAATTTGTGAGCGCGCACACACACACACACACACACACACACGCACACACGCACGCACACACGCACGCACGCACGCACGCACGCACGCACGCACGCACGCACACACACACACACTCATAGTTCATTAATCTGTGTGTCAGAGAAACGACTAAGCAGGTAGTTTAGAAAGATGTATGTATTTCCTCATCTGCACTTAACATTCAAAACAATGGAAGTCTAACCACCTGCCGAGCCTTTGGTTTTAACCTGGCTCCGGACAAACAATGCATGTCCTACTTCAAGGGAACGTCATTATCAATCGTAGGAGCATCTTCACCGGTATTTGAATACGAACATTAGCAAAACTCAAGATGGATCGGGCACTTCCAAAAGTATCCCAGAGACTTCTTCGGTATCATGTTTAGAGTAACGTTAGGTGTTTCCGACCTGTTCAAGTCTATTATGTTTAGAGTAACGTTAGGTGTTTCCGACCTGTTCAAGTCTATTGTGTTTAGAGTAACGTTAGGTGTATCAGACCTGCTCAAGTCTATCATGTTTAGAGTAACGTTAGGTGTATCAGACCTGTTGAAGTCTATTGTGTTTAGAGTAACGTTAGGTGTTTCAGACCTGTTCAAGTCTATTATGTTTCTTTCTACACCCACTGCTACTCTACTCTCTATCTCTATCTGTGTCTCTATCTCCACCTCTCTGGCGAGT
The DNA here is from genome assembly GCF_900700415.2 of Clupea harengus. NCBI lineage: Eukaryota > Metazoa > Chordata > Actinopteri > Clupeiformes > Clupeidae > Clupea > Clupea harengus. Next base: position 21,952,764 of record NC_045161.1, read on the forward strand.
CAGATGTGAATGTCCTGATGTGTGTATGTGCGTATGAATGTTGTGAGGGTCTGGTACATGCCTATGAGTGGTCCTGATGTGTGTGTGTGCGTATGAATGTTGTGAGGGTCTGGTACATGCCTATGAGTGGTCCTGATGTGTGTGTGTGTGTGTGTGTGTGTGTGTGTGTGTATGTGTGTGCGTATGAATGTTGTGAGGGTCTGGTACATGAATGTCCTGATGTGTGTGTGTGCGTATGAATGTTGTGAGTGTCTGGTACATGCCTATGAGTGGTCCTGATGTGTGTGTGTGTGTGTGTGTGTGTGTGTGTGTGTATGTGTGTGCGTATGAATGTTGTGAGGGTCTGGTACATGCCTATGAGTGGTCCTGATGTGTGTGTGTGCGTATGAATGTTGTGAGTGTCTGGTACATGCCTATGAGTGGTCCTGATGTGTGTGTGTGTGTGTGTGTGTGTGTGTGTGTGTGTGTGTGTGTGTGTGCGTATGAATGTTGTGAGTGTCTGGTACATGCCTATGAGTGGTCCTGATGTGTGTGTGTGTGTGTGTGTGTGTGTGTGTGTGTGTGTGTGTGTGTGTGTGTGTGTGTGTGCGCGTATGAATGTTGTGAGTGTCTGGTACATGCCTATGAGTGGTCCTGATGTGTGTGTGTGTGTGTGTGTGTGCGTATGAATGTTGTGAGGGTCTGGTCCATGCCTATGAGTGGTCCTGATGTGTGTGTGTGTGTGTGTGTGTGTGCGTATGAATGTTGTGAGGGTCTGGTACATGCCTATGAGTGGTCCTGATGTGTGTGTGTGTGTGTGTGTGTGTGTGTGTGTGTGTGTGTGTGTGTGTGTGTGCGTATGAATGTTGTGAGGGTCTGGTACATGCCTATGAGTGGTCCTGATGTGTGTGTGTGTGTGTGTGTGTGCGTATGAATGTTGTGAGGGTCTGGTACATGCCTATGAGTGGTCCTGATGTGTGTGTGTGTGTGTGTGTGTGTGTGTGTGTGTGTGTGTGTGTGTGTGTGTGTGTGTGTGTGCGTATGAATGTTGTGAGGGTCTGGTACATGCCTATGAGTGGTCCTGATGTGTGTGTGTGCGTGTGTGTGTGTGTGTGTGTGTGTGTGTGTGTGTGTGTGTGTGTGTGTGTGCGTATGAATGTTGTGAGGGTCTGGTACATGCCTATGAGTGGCAGAGAGAGTGGGTTGGGTTGAAGGGGGTCATTGCAGGCAGACAGATTTGGAGACGCTAATCTGCATCTGGCAACCGACCAGCCAGGAACTATCTGGGAAGCTGCTGTCCTCATACACTCGCACACACACACACACATACACACACACACACACACACACACACACACACACACACACACACACACACACAGACACACACACACACACACACACACACACACACACACAGGCACCATATGAGAATATACAGATACAAAAACACAGACAATCAAATAACAAACACATTAACGTGCATCATGCTCACACAGGCTGGCAGATTAGAGACAACCACATTAATACACACAAGGACAAAATGGGAAGGCCTAAATCCTAAGTGCAGGAAAATGTTTTACGATATAAAAGGTTGAGAGGGGGAAATGTTTCTTTTTAATCTACGCATGGTGTGTTTGGGAGATAAGAGCAGCAACGGCTAAATGTTGATATTTTTTATCTTGTCTTTACTCTGCTAAAACAGGATTAGATTTGGGTGCAAGTTTAATAAAAAACGTAAGCGCTAAGAAGGCTTGGCTGCGAGAGGTAGATATCAAAGTTTTCAAAGGGGCCTCTAGGGGTAAAGATGGGAAACACACACACACACACACACACACACACACACACACACACACACACACACAGAATGACAGAGAAGGAGGTTAAGAAGGAATAAGAAACAAACATGGCGCATGAAGGCTTTCGGGGGAAAATCACTAATGGCATCTTCATGGTTTACCGAAAGGGAGTAGAACCCTTTACAATCCTTCACTGTGCAATCAGGACCATGATGCCCTGTTCTCATGCAGAACCTTAACACACCCACTAATAGCATTCAGACTGAACTCTGAACGTCCTGACAGTCCATCTTTTCTGTTCCCTTTTCAGCGCTGGCAAAACCTCTGTCCATCCAGAATGCCTAAAGCATTAGCAACATTAGCAAGTCTTTGGTCCTAAGTCATTGAGTTGTCGTCTTGATCCAAACAACTGGAAATAGTGTTTTCTGATGGCAGGAGATCAATGTCAGCGCATGAAATGTTCATTAAAAAACCTGGTTTGGACTTGTTTGGGCGATGGTTTCAAGATCTCTCCATCAAGATGCAGAAACTGTGCGGATCAGTGCTGGCGTGGTCACAGAGATCAACATCTGATGGTAATTTTGGTGTCATTACCGAAGGACGGAAAATCTAAATGTGACCAGACATCATGGCAAGGGGTGTCGAATGTTTGCATGTATCCCTTGGCAGATGTCTGTTGTTCAAAACAACTTAAGTGACTAACTTAAATGAGTATAGTTCAAGCACGCCTTCAGCTAATTGAAAACCACTGTTTTCACTCATTCACCAGGCACAAGGGCATGGTTGAAGGAAGTACACATTTTACCAACAACAAAAACATCGGTAAGGATAATCAAAAAGGTGCACATGTGGACATAGCGTGCCAACAACTTTTCTGATATAGAGACTTCACAGTGACTACCACAGAAATGTATGGAGACTTCACAGTGACTATCACAGAAATGTATTGAGACTTCACAGTGACTATCACAGAGATGTATGGATACTTCACAGTGACTATCACAGCGATGTATGGAGACTTCACAGTGACTATCACAGACATGTATGGAGACTTCACAGTGACTATCACAGCGATGTGAAGCACTCATCAGAGTCAGGGCATCAGTCCTTGTCAGTGCATGTGGATCTGCACTTATGATGAAGGTAACCTTGACACAGGGATGGGGGGATTTCACAGGGGGCACACAGGGAATGATAAACAACACATGAAGAGTTTGGGCTTTGAGTCGTAGACACACGTCAAGAGTTTGGGCTTTGAGTCGCAGACACACAACATTGTTTTTCATCGGGCGTGGGGGGCAGGGGGCGTGGGGGGGTTGGGGTGCTGCGAGGCTTGGGGGACACATGAAAAACATACTTCAGCGCTTGACAGACAGGAGACAGACGGGACGCCTCCGGGTGTTCTCCGTGTGCTTTGTCCTGCCAATCTCTCTCTCCTGCCCCCCTCTGTTCGGGGCGTGTGCTGCGGGGGGGGGGGGGGGGAGCTGGATGTGGCAAGCTGTTCTAAGTTCAGTGCCTTAGGTCACATGACATCAAACCAACACGTGGAGGAGAGAGAGAGAGAAAGTGTGAACCTGTGCTCAATGCATGTACAGAACCATCTATCTATCTATCTAGCTTTCTATCAATCTAATTCATTCATTCATTCTGTATGTATGTATGTATGTATGTGTGTATGTATCTATTAAAGCATACATACATACATGCGTGCATACATACATAGTACATACATACATAACAGGCGTGCTAAGTGTGTATTGGTGTCTTGAGTCAAACGGAGCAGCTCTGCTTTAAGCCGTGGAGGAGAAGGAAGCAGTGGGTCTCAGATCTCAGGAGCCTCTGGGCAACCTCCTGACGTCAGTCCAAACAATCAATCCCAGATGGGTCCTGAGCCCCAGGCTGAAGCAGGCACTTTGGGTTGAGAGAACGTGAAAACCCAGGGTGCCTCATTGTGTGTGTGTGTGTGTGTGTCTGTGTGTGTGTGTCAGTGAGTGAGTGGGTGTGCAAGTGAAGTGATAATGAACCAAGTGTGCTTAATTAAGCATATGCAATGTATTTACCATGACTGTAACAGTGCTAATGTGTGTCTTTTATGTTTGGCTTCACTTTGCGTGTACATGAGTGTATATGTAAGTGTGTGTGTGTGAAAAAGATTTTAATTTGTGTGTGAGTGTGTATGTGTGTGTGAGTGTGTGTGTGTGTGTGGGGGGGGGGGGGGTATGCATTTGAGTGTGTGTGTGTGTATTTGTGTGTGAGTGTGTGTTTGTGTGTGTATGTGTTTAAGTGTGTGTGCGTAAGAGTGGGTGGTGTGGAACTCCCTCATTTCCTAAGCTGTCACCTAAAGGCCCTTCACTTATTAGCAGTTTATTTTGGGCACTTTAACATTGTATTACACCTCAGCTGGTACCCAACGTTGCCTCGCTCTCTCATTGCCATGGCAAAAGACACAGCACACTAAACCATAGTGATGGATTAACTCATTACACTAGTCTACAGTATGCACACACTCTGTGTGTGTGTGTGTGTGTGTGTGTGTGTGTTATGAGTCACAAAGTTAGTGTCTTTCAAGTGAACATATGCAGTAGTGTGTGTGTGTGTGAGTGTGTGTGTTTGTGTGTTTATGTAAACCCTCTGAGTGTATCTAAGTGCGTGCACCTTGCGGGGAACTAAGTGCTCGGTTCTGCGTATGTCTCCACCGGCTAAAAGCCTTCCTGCTGCTCGGTCAATAATAGATCCCCCTCCGAGTGCTTTTTACAGTTCACAAGCAGCAAAACAGCCCGTGTTCCTCCTTCCTTTCTCCTCCCTCTCTTCTTCTCCTGCGGTGTTCTCTCTCTCTCTCTCTCTCTCCCTCTCTCCCTCTCTCTCTCTCGCTCTCTCTCTCTCTCTCTCTCTCTCTCTCTCTCTCTCTCTAATCTCATTTCCAGACGTCTGTATGAGTGTGTATCAGCATGCGTCACCGATCACAGTTTATTCTGAGCCTTCTTCCTCGCGGCAGTTTCCTCTCCTCTTGAACGCGGCTTTCATTACCGAACCAGCTCTGACAGCCGTCATATACGCACAGGCACACACATACAAACACCCCGCCCACCACCACCACCACCCCCCCCCCACACACACATAAACACACGCATAAGAAGAGACACACACACAAAAACAGATGCACACACACACATACACACACACATACCAATTATGCAAACATACCAAAGCATGTGTGAAAACTCAGCACTCAGCGCACATACAAACATAACATAATGGTGCTGTCAAAAACACCTTCAAACATACATCACATGCACGTGAAAACATTCATAACAGACACGTGTAACTCTCTCTCTCTTTCTCTCTCTCTCTCTCTCTCACTTTCACACACACACACGCACACACACAAACCATCGGAAAAGACACAACATACAGTATACACTTACAAGCACACACAAATTCATAAACCTGCTTCACTTGTAGTAGCACAAGCACAGAACACTACGGTCACGGTCCAGTCCGTAGCCTTTAACACCCCTTGTGTCTTTGCCATGTCCTTTCACATAGCGTACGGGGGTCAGCGCTGTATGTATTAATTATATATGCAGACCTATAGATCCCCTTGTCTCACCCCACTGATAGCCCAGACCAAATGCACGTCAGGCATAATTGCAACCGTTAACCTTTAAGTTGTATTCGTAAACGCCATCGACAACCTGCCACGTTCCATTAGGCCCACCGAATGCGGCACGTTGCGTAATGCCTCCCTCCTACCCCTTTCCCTCCGAACCCACTAACTTGCGGCCACCTTTAACCCACACCTCTTTCTCTCTCTCAATTAATCATGCGCGTTGGTCGTGAAAGCGTGTGTTTTTCCAGAAGTTTCTGATGAGGGGTTTAAGGTCGTGGGAGGTTATCGTAGCAGTTGAAATCTTAAGCACCTCTCTCACCTTGATGTGATGACCCCACAGTGGTGGCGCTGCTGTCTGGAGGAGGGGAGAGAGGTCAGAACAGAACACGTGTGCTCCTGCTGCATGGGCCAGCATCTGCGCTCACACGAGAAAAGACTGCACTGTGTTCTGGAAGGTATGTGTGTGTGATTTAGTGTGTGTGTGAGTGTGTGTGTGTGTGTATGTGTGCGTGGTGAACTTCACACACACACACACACACACACATGCCGCCACATGCACACAATCACACACACCACACACACACACACACACACATGCTGACAGTGGGATGAATTATTGTGATTATGCAGGCGTGTGTATGGCGTGTTCTCTCTGAAGTAACCTTGTGTGTAACTGCTATGTGTGAGTGTGTCATGCGCGGCTGAATGTTTGCACATGATTTAATACTGGTGATGAGCACTGTCTTTGATGAGGACGAGGCAGCCGACAAGGCAGCCCTGCTGCTACACACACACACACACACACACACACACACACACACACACACACACACACACACACACACACACACACACACACACACACACAATCACTTTTACATCGCGCTGTGGTCAAACAAAGGATTTTCCATAATCCCGCGTTAAAATGGCACATGTCCAACATGCTGATAGTAATTCCATTTCGTTGATCTGGACATCGTTTCTAGGCACTGATATCTGTGTTATGCTCCGCATTGATTCAAGAGTCGAAGGGGAATGTCAAAACAGGAAATGTCTCCTTCAGATGACATAGATGCCAATAAAAAAATTGCCAAATAGAATGGAGATGATGGTCAATAATATGCCAGAGTGCTCATCATTAAGCTACCGTCAGCAGTAGCTA
>NC_045161.1:21969313-21971813 GCF_900700415.2 Clupea harengus
CTATTTGGAAAAGATGCATACTTCCTGCTCTTTCCTCTCACCCGTTCCCTTTTTCACAGTTTGATTACGACTACCCACGGGTAACTTAAACATGCCAACAAATATTATACACAAACATAATTATTTGCTTCAGCATCACCCACTCACTGACCGCCATAATAGAACTGCTGAGTCAGCCGTGCATTAATGGTGATTGCTGGACTCTGTTCATTTAGCTGGCACAAGACGCTTCCTGTAATATATCTTATTTTGTTTTGAGTTATTTAAATATCCTTCGTGACTGAAGGTTTCTGAGACATTCAGAATATACAAACCCAGGCAGTCATTTCCAGCACACACCACACATTAACATAGCTGAATACAAATGGACGTGTGCACGCGCACGCACACACACACACACACACACACACACACACACACACACACACACACACACACACACAGTCTTCTCCATTTAGTAATGTCCTCAACTTAAAGGTCAGCCTATCTGGTTCTTGTTTCTGTATCAGATCTTATGTAGGGTGACAACCTATGCATATGTGGGATTGTACCAGTGGATCTGTTATGTTTAATTATGTGTGTGTGTGTGTGTGTGTGTGTGTGTGTGTGTGTGTGTGTGTGTGTGTGTGTGTGTGTGTGTGTGTGTGTGTGTGTGTGTGTGCGTGTGTGTGGGGTTTGGTGCATGGGTCTATGTGTGAGTGTCTAATAGAGAGAGAGAGAGAGAGAGAAGCAATGCGAAAGTCTGAGAATGTGTGTGTATGTGTGAGTGTGTGAGTGTGTGTGTGTGTGTGTGTGTGTGTGTGTGTGTGTGTGTGTGTGTGTGTGTGTGTGTGTGTGTGTGTGTGTGTGTGTGTGTGTGTAGGTGACACCTGTGAAGGCCAGGTCCAATCTGGAGAAGGAGATAGGAGTCATTACCTGTGAGGAGTGCTGCGGCTGATTGAAGTCTCTTGGACACAATGGGGCCATGACGCTCCCTGGACGCCTGGTGTCAGAGTCGCCAGCCGCCGAGCACTGTGGGTAATCAAGAGGGATTCAGTGGAGGACCATGGGGTGCGCGTGTTCAATCAGGAGCTGTATGAGAACCAGCCATCCAGACAGAGATCTATGAATTTAATAAGCAAAGAGGAAAATGGATCTCTCTCTCTCTCTCTCCCTCTGTCTCTCTATGTCTCTCTCTCTCTCTATCTGTCTCTCTCTCTCCCCCTCTGTTTCTCTCTATCCCTGTCTCTGTCTCTCTCTCATTCCCTCTCTCTTGGCTTCATTCTGACTCCTTCAGGATTTGCCCTCATTTTGTAGTCTGTAGATGGCAGTGTGGTACAAATCCTAGTTCATGTGGAGTTTTCTCTCTGTCACACCCAGTCTATCTCTCTCTCTCTCTCTCTCTCTCTCTCTCTCTCTCTCTCTCTCTCTCCCTCTGTGTGTGTGTGTGTGTATGTGTGTGCATAACGGTCTGTTGCGGATCGGTGTGCAAATATGTGCACAGATAAGCAGCGGTTGTTGATCGGAACTTTGAAGAGATCCTTATAAGGTGAGGAATACAACACATTTTTATCATAGTTGTTTGCTATCAGTATAAACACACATACACACATGTACACACATCCACAGAGAGAGAGAGGGGGGAGGAGAGAGAGCGAGAGAGAGAGAGAGAGAGAAAGAGAGGGAAAGGAAAGAATGTAACATTTTCCTGCTGGGACGACGTTCTGTTTATCTGTGTCTGCCACATACTGAATGTTTACAAGCAGACACAAACCTGTCATCCAAACAACCCAACCTGTCTGTCTGTCTGTCTGTCTGTCCCAGTGAAAGGCAGTGAGGGACAGGTAAAAGCTGCTCTCTGTCACCGGTTTAGCCAAAGCACTTTCCTCCAAATGTATGCCTCCACTGCGAACAATAACAACAATAAAAATCATGTCTAGTGCTTGTGCTCATTCAGAAATGAAATACGGGAGGCCTTTTGACCGATACGAAATATTTTGGCAGGCTGTCTCTGTTATCTGTAAAACAAACCCAGGGTAATAGCAATGCAACTTTTTCTTGGATTAACCTTAATGAGCTCCTTTAGATTATTGCTTTGCTTCAGGCCCTTTCTGAAGTTCAGCAATAACTCTGAGCTGCAGATGAAAATGAGCAATTAGGGTCCTTTCTGTGGTGCATGTGCCTCATCAATTAAATCATGCTAATGTATTAGCCATGAGGCTGCTGGGCCTCAGCCATAAATAACATGTATTTTACCTCAGTTTGACTAGCCTGTGAATACTCCATTCAAAACCAGGGGCCTGTTCATGAAACTTGGGGATTTCTGGGTGTTTTTCTTTTGCTTTAGAAAGAATTTGGACCCACACACGCACACACACAAACACACACTCGTTCTCTCGGTCTCTCTCTCTCTCTCCCTCTCCCTCTTCCTCTCTCTATCTCTCTCTCTCTCTTACACACACGCTTACACACACACATACACACACACTTTTTTTTTGCTGGTGTTTTCTTTTTAGCAAGG
>NC_045161.1:21974313-21981813 GCF_900700415.2 Clupea harengus
GACACTACATACCTGCATATGATGCTGCATACCTGCACTACATACCTGCATCTGACACGGCATACCTGCATCTGATGCTGCATACCTGCATCTGATGTTCACTGAGATGTGTAGAGGACAGTGGTGTCCTGTGCGCCACAACTACCACTGGGCCCACACACCACAACTACCCCAGGGCCCACACACCAGAACTACCCCGGGGCCCACACACCAGAACTACCCCGGGGCCCACACACCAGAACTACCCCGGGGGCCCACACACCAGAACTACCCCGGGGCCCACACACCAGAACTACCCCGGGGCCCACACACCAGAACTACCCCGGGGGCCCACACACCAGATCTACCAGAACTACCCCAGGGCCCACACACCAGAACTACCCCGGGGCCCACACACCAGATCTACCAGAACTACCCCGGGGGCCCACACACCAGATCTACCAGAACTACCCCAGGGCCCACACACCAGAACTACCCCGGGGCCCACACACCAGATCTACCAGAACTACCCCGGGGGCCCACACACCAGATCTACCAGAACTACCCCAGGGCCCACACACCAGAACTACCCCGGGGCCCACACACCAGATCTACCAGAACTACCCCGGGGGCCCACACACCAGATCTACCAGAACTACCCCAGGGCCCACACACCAGAACTACCCCGGGGCCCACACACCAGATCTACCAGAACTACCCCGGGGGCCCACACACCAGATCTACCAGAACTACCCCGGGGCCCACACACCAGAACTACCCCGGGGGCCCACACACCAGATCTACCAGAACTACCCCGGGGGCCCACACACCAGATCTACCAGAACTACCCCAGGGCCCACACACCAGAACTACCCCGGGGCCCACACACCAGAACTACCCCGGGGCCCACACACCAGAACTACCCCGGGGGCCCACACACCAGATCTACCAGAACTACCTCGGGGCCCACACACCAGATCTACCAGAACTACCCCGGGGCCCACACACCAGAACTACCCCGGGGCCCACACACCACAACTACCCCGGGGCCCCACACTCCATTTCCGCCTTCCGGCTAAAACATTGGATGTAATGATGAACCTTTTCAACACTCTAGATTAATTAATGCTTTCATTAATCTGTGAAAGCATTATGGTATTATAGAAGGCAAAAAAAAAAAAAAGTGAAAGCATTGTGGTATTATAGGATTAGTGAAAGCAGAATGGTATTACAGAATCTCTTGCAACCAGTACGCTCTATGTTTCTAATCAGTGAAAGCATTATGATTATTTTCAAAATGTCTTGCGAGAAAGCTTCAACCACTTAAAAAGCCTCAATCTCTTAAAAAACATACAGTATACTAGAAAACATCACATAGCTGTGCATTTTAAATAAAATGTTCAACAAATGTTAACATAACATAATGTTTGTATCTAAATATTCTTAAGTGTGTCGAAGAGTTTCTAAGACCTACAGTATACCACACAGATGTTTTGACCAAGAATCTGCCCAAGCCCTTGAAAACTTCCCCTCGTGGGAGACTCTTCCGAGAAAGGGGGTCGTCATGCTCGGGACTGCCCTGCACAGTGGGCCACAGGGCGGGAAAGGGAGACAGGGTGGTGCCCTCTGACCTAGGATGTGAAAAGTCATGAGGCGACGGGGAGGGCAGGGGCACAGACGAGGCCGGTGTCAGCAGGTTCAGAGACAGCGAACATCCAAACACCTTCAGTCTCCCTCATTAGTGTCGAATGCTGTGATCTGAGTATGTGTGTGTCTGTGTGTGTGTGTGTGTGTGTGTATGTGCGTGTGTGTGTGTGTGTGTTTGTGTGTGTGTGTGCTAATGTATATATCTAATCAGTTAGTGAGTTGATTGAATGACACTGTGTGTGTGTGAGTGTGTGTGTGTGTGTGTGTGTGTGTGTGTGTGTGTGTGTGTGTGTGTGTGTGTGTGATTCATTTATATGGGCCATCACTGTTTACATCATCCTGTCCTCCTGCAGACCAGTTCTGATTAGTCAGCCAACACCACCTGTGAGCATGCATAGTGTCACAGCCCTACTGAGTGTGTGTGTGTGTGTGTGTGTGTGTTTATGTGTGTGTGTGTGTTTATGTGTGTGTGTGTGAGTGTGTTTATGTGTGTGTGAGTGTGTTTATGTGTGAGTGTCTTTATGTGTGTGTGTGTGTGTGTGTGTGTTTAGGTGTGTGTGTGTGTCTATGTGTGTGTGTGTGTTAATTTGTGTGCGTGTGTGTGTGTGTGTGTGCTGAGGGGGGCATCTGTAGGGGGGATTTGTACGTGGGGGAGAGTGGATGTTGCAATGAGTGGCACCTTTTTTAAACACGCAGTAAATGTTTTCATAACGGTGTGTTACGATGTGTTTGAGGGTTGGTTTTCTTGTGTATATATTCCAGCACGTTTATCTTTATGTTTGTATGTGAGAGACTCTTTCTGGATGTTCACAAATATGTGTGTGTGGGTCAGTAAATATGTCAACATATTTGAGTGTGTGTCTTTGTGTGTTTGTCCATAGATGTATACATGTGTACAAAGACATGTGTGTGTGGGTGTGGGTGTGTGCGTGTGTGTTTGTGTGTGTACACAGAGGAGTGCGAGACACCTCTGCTGACGGATTTTCACACCGGTCACTCACCGGCCGAGATAAACACGCCATTAATCTTCGGTTGTCAGGGCGATGACCTTCGACACCTCCACAGAGCCGTTGCCGAACTGTCCCACATGGGCCTGATCTCCCAGCGACCCTCAGAGAGAAGGGGTGAACTCTGGGTAAAATGGCCATTATGCTCCCCAGACCCCCGGGCTAATGGAGAGGCCACAGCACAGATATAGCTGTTCTCAGACCAGTTAGTTAATAGAGCTCCACAGAGCATTCGTGAACATATGAAGATGTGCATGTAAATAGTGCGGATAATGTTTGCTTGAATGTAAGTTATTATTTAGTGAGTACATGTTGTGTGTTGTGTCTGTGTGTGTGTGTGTGTGTGTGTGTGTGTGTGTGTGTGTGTGTGTGTGTGTGCTGTACTCTGCTTTCTGTCTGTGGGGGGTCATGGCGTTGATGGGACGGGGTAGGGGGGAGCTGTATTTCCTCGGCACCAGTCCCTGCAACAGTAAAACGTATCAGACTCAGCCTGCCATAAAGCCTAATGACTTAACCAGACACACACACACACACACACACACACACACACACACACACACACACACACACACACACACACACACACACACACACACACACACACACACACACACACACTCACACACACACACACACACACACACACACACACACACACACACACACACACACACTCACATTTCATCTAACCACTGTCACTGGCGCATATGAAATCCTGCATGTTTGGAATGCAGAACATGGTTCTGTGGAAGGCGGCTGGCTCCAGGCGGACCACGGGGAAGCTCGTCTCTGCTGCTCCTCTCTGGGATGGGTTAGAGGTGGGCTAATGGCCCCCTGTGGGCTCTGGATCTCTGGCCTGCTCTGGAGGCCTGTTCAGGCCAGGAGAGGGGAGCTGGATGGGGGGGGGGATATGTTGCCGGTCACTGGCTTGCTGATAAATTGACGAGCCGCTTTCTCCGGCAGGATGCGGAGTGATGTGCGCGCCAGGCCCACCGAGGCAGGACACCGCCGTGATGGATAGGGCTGGCCATGGCTGTCAGTGTGTTTACGCTACGCCGACCTATGACCCCTGGGGTCGTGCCGGGGTCGGGTTAGGAGGCGCAGAGACTGAGTCTGACCCTGAGAGTTCTGGATCTTTCTGGAGCCTTGACGACCAACAGGCCTGGCCAACATCTGATTAGAAAGACGGGAGGGGGAAGACAAATGCTGATAAAGATGGAAAAACAGAAGAGAGGAGGGGAGAGAGTTGGGAAGGGCAAACTGGGAGAGACAGGGAGCATATATGAGACCAAACTGGGAGAGACAGGGAGCATATATACGCAAGGATGAGACCAAACTGGGAGAGACAGGGGAGCATATATACGCAAGGATGAGACCAAACTGTGCCACATAAAGACTTGCAGAACTGGCCAGCAGCACAGCTGAACGGGCCCTTTGAGAACAGTCATTTTGCTACAAAGAGTAGTTTATTTGCAGAGAGGGGTCTTTAAATGAAATTCATGTCAAGCATTTGAATATGAGGCCTTACAGGATGCTGGTCCGGAAGTAAATCACAAACACACACACACATGGACACACACACACACACACATGTATTCATGTAAACACACACACATACAGACACACTTCCTCTCTCTCTCTCTCTCTCTCTCTCTCTTTCTCTCTTTCTGATCAGCTCAGGACCTCCCAGCATGAGAACATTACATGCCTTGTATATCATGTCTTCAGCTCTTGAGAGAGAAAGACTGATATTACGTAGAGTTAAAATAGAAATAGAGAGAGAAAGGCTGATATTACGTAGAGTTAAAATAGAAATAGAGAGAGAAAGACTGATATTACGTAGAGTTAAAATAGAAATAGAGAGAAAAAGACTGATATTACGTAGAGTTAAAATAGAAATAGAGAGAGAAAAGCCTTTATTGTCATTGTATTTGCATACAACGAAATTTGGAGCGCTTCTCCTGTTGGTGCGACGATGGACAAAACATAACACAAAAATAGTACAAATAGCTAAAAATAGTACAAATAGCAAAAATAGTACAAATAGCTAAAAAGGAGAGAGAGAGAGCAGAGGAGGGTGAGAGAGAAAGAGAGAGTTGAAAAAGCAAAAAGAGGAGGATGTAGGGAAAGAAAAGGGTGAAAGGTAAAGACGGGGTATGGCGGGGGGGGGGGGGGGGGGGGGGGGGGGAGTGTGTGTGAGCCTCCCAGAGAGACTAGTGGAGGTGAGGCACTCAGGAAGTGTATGCTTTTGAGCTGTGAGCCACTGCATCACACACACTCTCCTGGGCCTCGTTATCTGCCTTAATGAGCTTTGGAGGTGTGTGTGTATGTATGTATGAGTGTATGAGTGTCTGTGTGTGTGAAAGAGAAAGAGAGCATGTGAGAGTTTGTGTGTGTGTGTATGTGTATGTGTATGTGTGTGTGTGAGTGTCTGTGTGTGTGAAAGAGACAGACAGCATGTGAGAGTATGTGTGTGTGTGTGTGTGTGTGTGTGTGTGTGTGTGTGTGTGTGTGTGTGTGTATGTGTGTGTGTGGGTGTGCGTGAGTCTTATGTAAAACAATTTCATGACCCAAGTTTAGACTTCTGAGTCTCTGTTTTTTGTTATATTTATAGAAGCCAACTCATTTTGATTTAACCGATAAACTATAACTGATTAATTTGATTTGAAGTGATTAATGTTCTTCATGATTTAGGGAGAATGTGTGTGTGTGTGTGTGTGTGTGTGTGTGTGTGTGTGTGTGTGTGTGTGTATTTGTGAGTATGTGTAAACTCTTCCAGTGTGGAGTAATCACATTTGATTGACAGAGAGGCTCTCTCTAATAGGAATATTATTGAGTCTGTCATTGTCAAACACTGCTATGTTCCTTGCTCAGTCCCTCAGTGCCATCCTATCTGTCTGTCTCCACGGCAACCTGACACCAGGGAAGGTCTGAGATTATGAGCTGTCATGATTTTCAGATGCATTGTGAGGTCTGCTCAAAACTGTCAGATAACATTCATCACCAAAGAGTGCACCTCCAATAGTGGAGATGTGAGAGGTTTTCATATAAATAAGTTTCTCTCTCTCTCTGCCTGTCCGTCTCTGTGTGTGTGTGCGCATGTGTGTGTGTGTGTGTGTGTGTGTCAGAGAGAGAAAGGGAAAGCGAGAGAGAGAGAGAGAGAGAGAGAGAGAGAGAGAGAGAGAGAGAGAGAGACTGGTCAGCACAGTGTCTGATTCTGGGAAGAAAAGAGGTTAGATAAGGTTAGGGTAAACCATGTGTTTAAGATAAGTGATGTCTGTGCTTGTGTAGATTACTAGACTGGATTAGTCCCATCTGCTAAGATAACATTTTCTATCTGTTCAAAGATAAAACTAATGATTGGAATGCAGATTGCTGGGGGTTGGCTGTGGAAACTCAAATGTCCCTATATGATATTCAACACTGCCAAATGTTTTCAGGAATAATATAGCCAGCCTAAATCTCAATCCATTCTTAAATAAACGGGTTTCATACATGTAGATATCTTATCCTATGCATATATCGGAGGCTACAAAAGATTTGCAGTACTAATAAAACCACAAAGCTCTATGGGTGCATTTTACACACAGACACACTACAACTCTAGCTTTGAACTAGTCTGTTTAGTCAGTTATGGCCGAAAGTGAAATTGCAGAACGTCGCACCTATTTGAAGATCAGCGGGTTAGGCTACATATTCAGCTGGTGCACTTAAGGTAACAGGCTCCAGTCAAGAGGAAATATTAAAACAAAAGGGGAAAAATGAAAGACTTTTTTTTTTACTTGAAGTGCGCGTGACCTGCATTCCATAACAGTAGGCTGCTGCTGCTGGAACTTCGGAAGTCTCCGCAGGAATCTTTCCTTTTTTTGAAGAACTAATCCTTCCAACTCTTGCCTACTGACTGACTGAGCGCACAAAACGACATTTATATCATCCGGTATTTTTGTAGGCGACCCAATTGATACTGGACTCTGTTCTAGATGTGTGAAACAAATGTGAATTATACACAATGCGCATGTATTACTGAAAATCTGAATGGCTGGTATTGTTGAAGCGACAAGGCAGCATTGTATCCTAATTTAACCTCGGCAGTGTATTTCCATACTTCCGCCCCAAAGTAGGCTAGGTTATTTGGCCTGCCGACTGCAGCAACTCTTTGACTGTAAAGTAATTACATTATAAATGAGATAAGTTAGATAAACGTTCAATTAACTGCTTTCGAAAATCAGAACAGGGCACGGTAGTTGTTGGGTCTGCCACAACTGTAACAACTTTAAAGGGTTTTGATTCTGAACATAGCCTAAGATTGCGGACTTCTGGATACCCACTGGAATGTGTCATATTATTGAGAAAATACCTCTGGTTGCCATTCTTTGAAATAGATTTATTTTTTAATAGATAGATTTTGAGATGAACGATGCCAATGACACTGCTTCCGATACAAACACATCAGCACACACTAGATGAACAAGTACAGTTCACAATGTTAGCTATAGGGGGCAGTATTTGCTTTTTCATGATCCCTTCCTTCAGAGTAGCGAGAACGAGACCTATGCAGTTTTGGTTATAATGTCTTCATGCTCATAACGTCATCAACTATCATCAAATCACCTCAGAAATACGTGAAAGAAGTAAAACAAAAAATGTGTTCCATGTCAGGTAACAAGTCTAATTTAAAAAGTGAGTCAGGCACAAATTGTAAAACTTAAATAATGTATAAAAAAATCAAACCGTACGGATCGTAATTTTGAGGTGTACAGTTGCCTAGGTGATTGTTCCATTTGTGCTGCCTGGTAAGAATGCCTCTGCAGACAGACCCAGAGATAGCCTATTGTTTTTGTTTTTTTTCTATGTCGATCTATACGCC
>NC_045161.1:21999313-22011813 GCF_900700415.2 Clupea harengus
GTTCATTTGCACGCACTTTTTAGTCTTAAGTGCGTGAAGGGGGAGTTACTAGAAATTATGTAAGACATAAATAGAGTTGAGCATTTGTGAATGAGAAATTGGGATACTGGCATAGACAGACACTGCGCACGCGCGCAATCCATGTGTCTCATTGAAATAGCCACCAGTGACTGTGGCTGAAAATAAACACAACTGTAAGAAGCTGAATGCTAATACTTCCAGAAGGATTATAACCCTTTGTTTCAACGGATAAGTGGCTCATTCAGAACTTACTCATTGTGTTTCATTAACCTTGTTTGTGAGTCAGAACGTGCTTGTTTCAATTGGTTGAATCCTACGGGCCCTCAAAAAGGCAGGGGTGTGGTTTTTCCAACAACCCAAGATAACCGGTGGTTTGAATTAATTAATTAAGCACGTGACAAGCAACACAAGGCAATAATCAAAACAGAGGGAAGAGGTCTTATTGGATATAAAAGACCTTACATTGTACTAATTTGATTTAACAGCACAGGTGGGGAAGGGACACATTGGAATTGTGATCATCATTGTGTATCATCTAATTATCATTGTATCATTATATGATAATGATGGCGATACTGCTTAAATAAAATAATACAAGTGCAGATCGATTTGAGGATGAGGAATTTTGGTCTGATCAACTAAAAGATCTCTATCCAAATAATCGAATTGCATGAATAGCCGCAGGGGTAGAGGCCCGGAGTTAAGATTAGATTAGATTCAACTGTATAGTCATTGCACAGAGTACAAGTACTGAAACAACGAAATGCAGTGTAGCATCTATAATGAAGAATAAAGGAGTATGATTTAGAATAATCACAGAGTGCTATAAATATATAGATATTATAGTAATGAATGGAAATAATTCCAGTGTTGCAGGTTCCTTGTTGAATTGTATTGTTTAAGGTATCTATTATTAGTAATATTACCTTTTCGGAAAACCATACATAACGTGTAGGCTGTGAACAAACGTTGGATAAATTACTTGAGGTCCAGCTCACGTACTTCTAGTGTTGAATTTTTACAGGGTGAAAGACGTTTTCAAATTCGCAATATTAGCTGACCGAGCCATCGGGCCGGTGCAGGAATTTGCTTATCAGAGCGAGGCGGTTTGATTCGATATCCGAGTAAACTGTAATAATTGCAATGGGTTGGGTTGAGTTGCGTTGCAAGGGTAATTTTGATCATAGCGTTTCGTTTTTTAATTGCCGTCAAAGGGATTTAAACTCGTAGTTCCAGCTGACCGTTGTCCGGGAGCCTATGAGCTCGTTGAAGTGAAGAACTTCTGTTTTATTTAGTTATTAGAGATTTGAAGGTTTGAAAATAGTTTTGCCGTGCTTGATTGTCGTGTAGTGTAATCGCAAATGTCCGTATATTTTTATTCAGGGTGTGAACTTGATAGATGAAATGACGAACTCGGTTGCGTGTTGATGTGGGCATTCAGTCATTGGAGCAAGAGTATTGTTTGGAACCTAACGTTTTAAATTGATATTTAAAACTGAAATAAGCAAGTGACCAGTTGTTGGCATAGTTTACTTGAAGGTATTTTGTGTAACATCTGTGAAGAGAGAGCATTTAAAATTGCTGAGAGCGCGACGCGCATGACACGAAAAAGATCAGATTAAACTTTCTCTCGTTACCTTAGTAGTGCGCCGTCAGAGGGCATAACAAGAGAAAAGTGGAAATACGAGATTGTGATGTGTTGTGAGCTATTGTATGTGCCAAAGTACTGAGTGACTAACATGGCCCGGAATGATTGTAGATTGTTTTTAAAACGTAAGATCGCTAGCAGCTACTTCGACTTTTTAAACAAACCTGTGTGATTGACTGTTGGGACAAAACAGAGAAGCACACGGGTGGGGGCTGTTAGGGGGAACAGAGGACTCAATCTCACACACGCACGTTCTCACACACACACGCACACACGCACGGTCGTAATTAGAAGGAGAGGAGGTGAAAAGAATAATAATCAGACTACACATATTAGTGTAATATTATTTAAATTCAGAAATACTTTTGGTAGATATGGAACCAACTACGCCGTTAAAGGAGATAGTTGAATTGTAGTCGTCAGAAGCAAACTATTTGATACTGCATAATTAAAAATTGACTGAGCGGACAAGCAATTTGATTCAAGCCCGTGGCTTGAACACAGGTCAGTGGGTACCCAATTATGCAGAATTAGTAAGACCTATGCATGATATGATTTTCTCTCAACCAATGGCACCCCACGATAAGGTTACGTGGACTAAAGAGGGTTCAGAATCTTTTCAAGCGACAAAAGAAAAAATAGCCAGCTCGACAGTACTGGCTCTCCCAAATTATGCGAAACCTTTCGTCCTTATGGTTGATTCCAGACATGGATTCATGACGTCTGTTTTGCTTCGAGTATGGGGGATCAAAATGAGACCCATCGCATTTTATTCGACCCAACTCGACCCGGTAGCTCGTGCTACACCATCATGTGTACAAGCAGTGCTCGCGGATGCATCGGCCGTTCACGCGTCAGCAGAAATTGTGCTGGTTCATGAACTCGTCGTTAAAGTATCCCATGCAGTCTTAATGCTTTTATTACCTAGCATATAAAACAGACAAGCAGGCAGCTGGCCTGTATCTAACACAGGGAACAGAGGATGATGGTGTAGTTAACATACAACAACAAGCACCCAAAAGTGAAAAGGAAATTTGGATAAAACTGGGCGACTCTGAAAGATGAGGTATATGTAAGTCCAGATAGAAAACCCATCCTGTTGCGAGCTCTATACAAATAGGCAGCAATTTTTTGAGTCATGGGAATATCCATGCCTCAACAGGAGGGAGATAAAGACTAGTACATAAACACTGTACAACATATAACCTATTAAAAAAAAAAAAAAAATAATAGTAATAAAAAAAAAAAAATTAAATTTTATTTTATTAAAATGTTTTGTCAGCAATGTGAAATATGCATTCGGCATAACTCACAGGGAAACCTCAGGCCAAAGAGGGGCGAGTTCCCCAAGCCTGATTATCCTTTCCAGGTAATACACATGGATTATATCCAATTTAGCAAAACCAAAGGGCTGGAATATTGTTTGGTTATAATTGATGTGTCTTCCAAATGGATAGAGGTATTTCCCAGCTCAACCCCAGATTTCCTCACAGTAGCAAGATCACTGTGCAAAAGAATAAGACCAACTTTTGGTGTGCCACAAATTACACTACAAACTAGGGAATGAAAGAACCCAATACTGTTCGAGTTTTTTCTGTGTCTCCACAGGTACAAGGCCAGGTGAAGGTGGGAAACTGGGTGTTCATCAAAGTCATCAAAAGAAAGAGCTGGTCTGACGACAGGTGGGAGGGACCATGCCAAGTGTACTTGCCACCCCAACAGCCGTCAAGATCGCTGAACGCTCCACCTGGATTCACCTGTCACACTGCAACATTCAGAACATTCAGAACATTCAGAACATTACCAGGATCCACCACTAGCGTTGAGTAGCGTTTTGTGGCGCCGGCAGGGGGCTAAGTGTTTAAATCTTGGTCGTTTGAACGTCACCTAACTTCCAGGGAGCGCCCTGAGGGTTAGAGATGCTGCTCAACATAGTAGAGGTGTATCTGTGTTTTTTGTTTTTCTTGTTTATTTGTGTTTATTGTTTTTCTGTATACATCATATCACTCCGTTATAACAATGTCCAAGCTGCTGCTATTAGTGGTTACTTCAGGAGTAATAATGGGTCTCTGGTCCTCCACAAGTGTAAATGAGAGAATCCATAAGAGGTGGATTTCATATGGGGAACATGAGGTCCTGGGGAATGTTACTCACTTGTATTCTACTAATTCATGGTATAGATATGCATCCATGCAAGCGAACAGACTTGATAGGACTAATTGCTATGTATGTACCTTAATGCCAACATCCTACTTTCACCCTAGACTTAAATTAAGGCTACTCTCATTCCAAGCAATAATCTGTGTTGGAGAGAAGTGTGCCCCAGACAACTGGGGCTACAGTAAGCCATTTTATTATACAGACGATACCCAGGTGCAGGATCTGTGTAACAATACCCACCCACTAGCAGAACTAAAAAACATGCCACAACCTAGCTGTCACCTTAAGGGGCAGTCCATTCTATATTCCTAATGTGTTTTTCTATGAGAGGAACAACGAGAGTAGGCTCTCTGAGACGGAAACAGTGTAATGAAATTGTCATCGATACTGCTATACTGTCATCAAA
The DNA here is from genome assembly GCF_900700415.2 of Clupea harengus. NCBI lineage: Eukaryota > Metazoa > Chordata > Actinopteri > Clupeiformes > Clupeidae > Clupea > Clupea harengus. The sequence goes on from NC_045161.1 coordinate 22,003,549, forward strand.
CACTGCTTCCTCAGCCAACGTCGTACCCTGTCCATAGGAACAGGTCCTTATGTTGAGGTTGGAATGCAGGGCATTGCCACTCTGACAAGGGTACCCCTAAGGTGAGAGAGGTATTGTGGTTGTGTGGTAGTATATGGTACAGTCATCTTCTTCCACACTGGGGTGGCGTAAGCGCCCCCGCCCAGGTCATGGACCATTTTTGTGTTGTTAGTGCTATCTCGCAGGCAGAGTATCTCGTAAGAAGAGATTTGCTGTTGAGAAGCATGACAGCGTGTGGGGGACTGATGTGCTGATGACTAAAAGATTTGGACCACCAGCTCCAAGGTTATTTTGTTTCTGTTTCAGGCCCTAGGAGTAGGAAAAGTCATGTTAAGAATGGCAACCCTTAACTATAGGTTAGAATTGTTTGTTAATGCCACCTTAGTCAGCATGGATGGCCTTAATGATGAGGTCTCGCAGATTCGGCTGATGGTGCTGAAAAATAGATTAGTGTTAGACTCACTGCTGCTAGTGGGGGAGTTTTGTGACTGATATCTGTTGTATTTGGATATTGGATTATATTCATAGTGTCTCTGTGACTGAAGCCTTACAGCAAATGAAGGTTGTTATGTGATGCTTTATTACAAGACAAAGTGGTTAATGTTCCGTGGTGAAATCTGGTTGCTTGGTTTACATCTGGTGCATGGTGGTAAATGATGTTGGAAAGTCTGTTCTCTATTGTAGCAATTTGTATACTTTTTGTATTTTATGATGTGTATTTCTACATGTTTCTAAGTTCTCATGTCTAGTCTTGTATGTACTTCTGTATGGAGTGTACTGTTGTCTGGAACCATCAAGATGATGATGCTTTAGTTTAATGATTTTTATACTAGTGTTATTTTCATGATAAACAGGAGGGAAATGTTAAAGAAAGTATTAGTATATTTTATCATGAATGTCTTTTTGTTTTAAGGTTTCTTCCAAAATGCTGTGTGCCCTGCTTCTCCATGTAGATTGGACTTTGGAAGACAATTAGCAGAGTCAAGAATGTTAACCCAGAAACCTAACGTATATGTTTACATAAGATAAGAAGGAGAGAGCGGGTTGTGAAATGTCTCGTTGCTAAGCAGAAGTAGAATTCAGCTGAGCTGAAGGTATCCTAAGTGCATCCCAGCGTCTTGACTGTCATACTGTGTAAACATTGGTTAATAAAAGGACTTGTTTTCAGCACGGCACGTCAGACAGACTTAAGGTGTCTGTCTCCGTCAGGTCCTGTTCGAAAACCGTCCAGTTCACTTATATGCTTGGTAGTGTTTTTAATCTGCTAACTAACTGTTGAGGGTCTTATCCCTGACAAAGATGCAGCTGCTTTCTGAATAGGGGTTGAGCAGAGAGAGACAGAAAGAGACAGAGAGAGAGAGAGAGAGAAAGTTATAGAGTGAGAGAGAGAGAGAGTTATAGAGTGAGAGAGAGAGAGAGTTAGAGAGACAGTTTGGGAGCAAGGACGAGAGAGAATATAAGATGACCATTTTCAAAAATCACTTCCATTCCCAAAAGTCCATTTCCATCTTCCATCTTTTTTTTCGTTATGAGCTTTCTTTTAAGTGACATCACCTGTATGTATTAGACCATGACAATAAAACCTGATGTTTGGTTTGGTTTTAAAACCAAAAAGATGTTTTTAACCGTATCAACTGAGAGGATCCTGAACACATTCTAACAGTGCTTCCATCAGCTGGACATTACCCTAATTTATGTCAGCGCACCCCAACCCAGCCAGCCCACCCCATCTCACCCTCCACTCTATCCCACCCCACCTCACCTTCTACTCTATCCCACCCCACCCTCCACTCTATCCCACCCCAACACCACCCAGCCCAGCCCACCTCACTCTCCACTCTATCCCACCCCAACACCACCCAGCCCACCCCACCTCACTCTCCTCTCTATCCCACCCCGACCCACCCAGCCCACCCCACCTCACTCTCCACTCTATCCCACCCCAACCCACCCTCCACTCTATCCCACCCCACCTCACCCTCCACTCTATCCCACCCCGTAAGCAGAACAAGAGCCCAGACACCAGGCAGGTGTCCAACATCCCCTCCACCCCGGTGCAGGTTTGGACAATGCCCTGGCCGCTCCCTCTGACCCACCCAACCAGCCGACTCGCATCCAACACCCTTATTCATCCTCTCACCCTGCCCGTCCCCTTCCTCCAGAACAGCCCCCAGCACATCGCCACGCTACATCAACACAGCCTCCACTGGGCAAATGAGGCTACAATCGAAGCCTGAACGTGATGATGGACTTGTTGGTCACAGTGTGTTAATGGAGAGATGAATGTGGACGATTCAAATATAGCATTAGCATAGTCTGTTTTTGTCCCCCTGCCATTGTCATTGTAGTCAAATACCCTCTTCTTTCCAGCTGTGTACCACTTTTTAGGGCTTGTACTCCTCAGACACACGTACAACAGTTTCTCCAAAGAGAGTTTCTTCTTTGTTCCTTGTGTCACTGTGTTAACCATCATACAGCTCAATCGCCAATCATTTTTGATCGTCATAACTTGTTCTATCCGGTCGTCAATCAACAGGGGAAGTCCACAAACACAACAAATCAGAATCAGCGTTACTGGCCAAGTGTGTTGACACGTACTGTACTATGAAGTGGGGGTACGTATGAACGTATGAACGTATGAAAGTATGAACGTATGAACGCAGTTTAAGTGCGAACAACTAAAGCGTGCATTTGTACATGAGTGTGATGGTGTCATGGAGTCATGGAGATGACACCAGGTGTGCGATGAAGTTATATCCACCCTAAGTGCTGAATGCATGTTGAAGATGAAGTTATACCCACCATGTTGAAGATGAAGTTATATCCATCCTAAGTGCTGAATGCATGTTGAAGATGAAGTTATATCCACCCTAAGTGCTGAATGCATGTTGAAGATGAAGTTATACCCACCATGTTGAAGATGAAGTTATATCCATCCTAAGTGCTGAATGCATGTTGAAGATGAAGTTATACCCACCCTAAGGGCTGAATGCATGTTGAAGATGAAGTTATACCCACCCTAAGGGCTGAATGCATGTTGAAGATGAAGTTATATCCACCCTAAGTGCTGAATGCATGTTGAAGATGAAGTTATATCCATCCTAAGTGCTGAATGCATGTTGAAGATGAAGTTATACCCACCCTAAGGGCTGAATGCATGTTGAAGATGAAGTTATATCCACCCTAAGTGCTGAATGCATGTTGAAGATGAAGTTATACCCACCCTAAGTGCTGAATTCATGTTGAAGATGAAGTTATACCCACCCTAAGTGCTGAATGCATGTTGAAGATGCATGTTGTAGGCCCCAGTTTCTCGGCTACTATCATACAGACTCAGACTAGAATAACCCCCCCCCCGACACACACACACACACACACACACACCCTCTCCTCCAGTCCCTGAGACTCCTACTTCCTCTTGAGATAATCAGACCCTCTTCTCTCCACTCAAAGCGGTTGACACAGCTGCCGGGAGTGGAGCCCTTGTTGGAGACACCAGAGCTTAACCAGCTGAATCATTCATACGTTATTATATTTCCCAGTACCACACACACAATGGCGTTCTGAATAGCCCCTGCATTTTGAACAAAAAACAACTTTGCATTGCATAATATCGCATGCATAATGCTGAATGCCAAAAGCACATAAGTATGGCGTTGCGTTTAAAAGCTCTGTGCGGCGCGTCCCCCTTTTTTAAAGACCCTTTCACATCATGCAAAATGGCCACCTAAGTTCACCACAGAGCACATTCCTTGCCTAAATGAATCCCCTGGCTATAATATCACCCTCCATAATATAATGTCTCTTAACATTAACCTTACCCACCAAATTGCCCATCCACAATATCTCATAGACTGTTAATTACCCATTCACCACCATGGGCCTGTGACCATCCCAGCTACCCATATGTTTGCCCACTTACTATTCCCAAAATAATGGCCCAATGCCCCCAGCCCTGCCATTACTTAAGGCACCACCAGTGTATTCGGAATACATTTTATTCTAATAAGCCCCTTTTGCAGAAAACATGCTCCTATGGTGGCTGCGTGCCTTCCTAATGTGTATTTAAATAATCGTCTGCACATCAAACAGGGGCCACTTCTCCCAAATAGCCACTTAATCTAAATGGCCCAATTTATCCCTAGGAGCCCCCTTCCACGCTCACACACACACACACACACACACACACACACATGTGCATGTAAAAGTACACACAAAACACATCTGCGTGATGCTATTATAAAATACACGGCTCTGAAGCACATATTTTAGAATACGTAAATAGATGACCAGACCACAGTTGTATGTTTTATTTTAACAACTGGTCATCATATTGAAGACACAGAACAGATTCAAGTCTACCGGACTAAATCCCAAATGCACACAGAAACACATTCACTCTCTCACTCTCTCTCTCTCTCTCTCTCTCTCTCTCTCTCTCTCACACACACACACACAAATCTTTCCAAGTCCCATTTGAAACAAATTTAGGGTACTATGTCTGGCTGGGCCAAAGGGCCTGTGGATTAACATTCAGGTGGTGTGTGTGTGTGTGTGTGTGTGAGTGTGTGTCTATAAGAGTGTGTGCGCACACACCAGGCCTGTGTGGAGCTTTGTTTGGTCTGCTCTTCAAAAAGCTACTGAGTGGCTAGCTAGAAGAAGGGTGTGTGTGTGGGGGGGGGGGGATCGATTTGATTCTAATCGGACCATGAAAAGAACATGATCTAACTGCTTTCAGCTGGGAGTAAATTTGGACTCTCGCTCTCTCCTCTTCTCTCACTCCCCCCTCCCCTCCCCCTCACTCACTCTCACACTCACACACACACACACACACACACACACACACACACACACACACACACACTCTCCCTCTCACTCTGGCTCTATCTCCAACACAATGTCTCCGGCCAATTGAAAAAAGTGCTGAGTATCTCCACATTGACTTGAATGCTGGGGAGGGAGTTCTGTAGAGTGGATGGGTGGAGACGAGAGGTGGGGGGTGGGTAGAGGGCTCACCACCAAAAGAGTGTGTGTGTCCGCGTGTGTGTGTGTGTGTGTGTGCGTGTGCGTTTGTGGGCGTTCTCGTGGGTTACTCTGTGTGTGTGTGTGGGGAGGGGGGATACACCAGACATTGCTGGGCTTGTTTAAGTGACTGTCTCTGTGTGTTGATTTGCATGTCAGAGATGTGTGTGTGTGTGTGTGTGTGTGTGTGTGTGTGGGGGGGGGGGGACCTATCTCTCAGGCTGGACTGCAGACATGAGACCAACAGGCCACCAATGGGCCAGTGGCTGGCTGGCTCCCGGTGGCGATGAGAGGACTCTGTGTCAGAGACAGAAGTCTGTCTGTGTCCCTATATCTGTGTATCTGTGTCTGTGTTTGTGTCTGTGTCTGTGTCTGTGTGTCTGTGTCTGTGTGTCTGTGTCTGTGTCTGTGTCCCTATATCTGTGTCTGTGTCTGTGTCCCTATATCTGTGTCTGTGTCTGTGTCTGTGTCTGTGTCTGTGTCTGTGTGTCTGTGTCTGTGTCTGTGTCTGTGTCTGTGTCTGTGTCCCTATATCTGTGTCTGTGTCTGTGTCTGTGTCTGTGTCTGTGTCTGTGTCTGTGTCTGTGTCTGTGTCTGTGTCTGTGTCTGTCCAACTGTCTCTCCCTCTACTCCAGTCTCTCAATCCCTCTCATTCTCGGTAGAACTTCATCGTAGGCAATTTGTCATTAGTCATTTGTAGGCTCATGTCAACACATGTCCACAGACACAGACAAACACACACATATTCACTCACTCACACAGACACAGACAAACACACACACACACACGCGCACACACACACACACACACACACACACACACACACACACACACAGACACAGACAAACACACACATATTCACTCACTCACACAGACACAGACAAACACACACGCTCGCTCGCTCACGCCGACAGACACAGACAAATACACGCTGACATCCCTTGTCCCGTCAGCAGCTCTTGCCCCTATGTTAACACCTACAAGGGCCTAATGTCAAACACCAAGGGTGAAAGGTCAAGATGGGCTCAAGACTGCACACACAAACTAAACACACTTCACTAAATCATCATCACTTACAGGCCTGGAGTGTAATATTTATTTAGTTTTTGTTGCATTTCCTTGTACCTGCCACAAACAAACACATACTATACTATATAACTATATAAACGCTATGTATGTATATAGTAAGAATCAAGTCGGGACACAACACTGTGGAAGTATACCTTGTGCAGTGTTGCCCTACACACACACTCACAGACAAATAACACTAGTCTATACGAACAGAGACAGACACAGTTTTATGTTTAGTGTATCTGTGTAGCACTTGTGTGTGTATTGAATGCTTGTGGAGGTTACAAAGAGTAGTTAGGATACAATAGGAATACCAAGACAAATCCCACATATATACAAAGACACATTCTCAAAGACTCCCCCACACACACACAAAGAAAGCTCATGAAAATACACACACATACACACACCCGCACACACACACACACACACACACACACACACACACACACACACACACACACACACACACACCCGCACACACACACACACACACACACACACACACACACACACACTCACAGGCAGGTGGTAAGTGGCCCTTACACGTGCATTCCAATTAACACGCTTGACTTGAACCTCCCATGATTCAATGCAACAGGCAGGTGAGGAAACACAGCCATTGAGGGGGCAGGGGAGAACAGGACACTGCAGTCTGCATACAAATGCAACTCCTCCAGAGTCCCTATGTGTGTGTGTATGTGTGTGTGTGTGTATGTGTGTGTGAGAGAGACAGACAGAGAGCAAGAGAGAGAGACAGAGATATATATATAGAGAGAGAGACAGAGATATAGATAGAGAGAGAGAGACAGAGAGAGAGAGAGAGAGAGAGAGAGAGAGAGAGAGAGAACTAGTCTTGTAAACAACACAATAAGCGCAGACACACTTGAGGCTCAGACAGTGGGGTAGAAGGGTGGCCGGTGGCAGGCAGTCTCCTCTCACCCCGACCTTACATCCCCCACAAAAGCATTTGAAACTGTCCGGCTCCAGTGGAATGGGTAGCACTCACAAGTGTCTTTCAGCTTAACCGGTTCTATACGCACGTATATTTGCATTCGTTTGATTCGGTCTCTCTAACACTCCATTTAGAGCCAGTGGCTGATGATATGGAGCGGCAGAATGAATTAATGATTAGGATATTATATATTATATGCAAAGTGTTGGATATACCTGGAACCGAGCCGTGCAGGTTAACAAATTAAAATGGAACCACTAAAAAGAGAAACTATTATTGACAATGGTGGTTATTATTCAAAAGCCCCCCCCTCCATTCACACACATCATCTCCTCTAAATGTAAGGGCTGGCTGAATGGCTTTTGGAGTTTTTAATAGACTCTCAGTCATGCAGTTATGTAAAGTGGTGGGCCGTGCACAATGCCATTCTCCTCACATTAATTGACCAGCCACAACAACACTCTGCTGACACAGGAGCATAGGCGAATAACAAAGCGCTCCGAAACGAAGGGTGTTAAAAGCACAGTCTAATTAATTAGCGGTAGTGTTTTAACGGCGTAAGCATGCTATTGCTAATACATTTAGAGGAGAATGCGGAGGATACTTTTCTCTCAACCAGAAGCTGAGAGCTTGTGGTTTTAAGTAGGCAGTTGATGAGTATATGACTAGAGTTGGCTTTTGTTTAGTGTACTATATATATATATATATATACACAGGTGCAGCTCAATAAATTAGAATATCATCAAAAAGTTGATTTATTTCAGTAATTCGATTCAAAAAGTGAAACTCATATATTATACAGATTCATTACACACAGACTGATGTATTTCAAGTGTTTATTTATTTTAATTTTGATGATTATAACTGACAGCTAATGAAAACCCAAAATTCGGTATCTCAAAAAATTCGAATTTTGTGAAAAAGTTCAATATTGAAGACTCATGGTGTCACACTCTAATCAGCTAATTAACTCAAAACACCTGCAAAGGTTTCCTGAGCCTTTAAATGGTCTCTCAGTCTGGTTCAGTAAGCTACACAATCATGGGGAAGACTGCTGACTTGACAGTGAAAAACATGTGAAGCACTGGCTTCATATATAAAACATGTGAAGCACTGGCTTCATATATAAAACATGTGAAGCACTGGCTTCATATATAAAATATGTGAAGCACTGGCTT
>NC_045161.1:22016813-22049313 GCF_900700415.2 Clupea harengus
GTGATGCAATTTCACGCCCCCAATATAAACGGTGATACAACAGCCAGCGAGTGTTGAGAGATTTGTGAAGCTGTGATCATATGGCCAGTGCATGCCACTTGTTGTGGATGTGCCTGCAAATATGTTGGCGGAAGCCCAAAACTCTCATAAATTATCAAAGCCTTTGTTCTTGCAGTTTTGTATTGGCCTACTATATGGTGCTATGCTAATTCAAATATTTATGACCGTCAATGAATATATTACCAGATTTAATAGATCGGTATATTAGAGCCACTGTGCAGAGACCTATAAACTACCTAGTGGACTTAGGCTATTCCAATACACTTTTTTTTCTTCGAACCAAAGTGCCCCCTGATTGTGTGTGTGTGTGTGTGTGGGGGGGGGGGGGGGGGGGGTCTAAATCTCTTTTACATAAAAATCGAATTATTCATTAAGACATAAATTAGATTTTGACACAAACATGGAAGCCCCCCTCCTTCTAGCCTCTTTCTCTCTCTCTTTCACGTCTTTTTTCTTTAAAACGATGAAATGGCGAGTAGGCATTGCAGCTGCTATTCAGATGAACGAGATAATTGCCAATGAAAAGTCACTGCGTGGCATTATGTTGTCTGCGGGATCATTGTTCCTTTTTCCCATCGCTGTTGAAGACTATATTGAAGACCCGAGTGTTTCTTTTCAGTTTTTGGTATTCACGATGTGTTGCCTGGTAACTAATAAAGGGGGGAAATCGCCCACTGTATTAGCCAAGATGGGCCGCAGGCCGGCCCCATGCACCACAATGCAACTTTTGTAAAAGGGCGTTGATACAAGTTAATGACGCTCATGTTACAAAGCCTTAATGGACTTCTCCACGCTTTAATATGGCATGGGATGGAACGCAAAGAAGGAAAAGATGCTTTGGCTCAGCACCTTTGCAAGTGGATGTTGTGTGTTTTTGTTCCTCAAAGTGACAGAAAGCCATAGTCTCTCTCCCTCTCTCTCTCTGTCTCTCTCTCTCTCTCTCTCCACCCTTTTCTTTCTCTGTCTCTTTGAAGAAACCACAATTTAATGCTGCCCTCATGAAGCCCTTGCCGACTTTGTGGTCTCACAACAATGATGGATAGTGAACAATTTGATCCACATTTATTGAATAGGCGCGATTTCAACTGCCCAATCAAAACAATATAATTAGAGTGCATCAATGGAGCACTTTCTATATCTTGGTCAAACTTAGACATGCCAAAGGAAGTGCGAGCGTAGCATTGAAAACCCGACAATGCATACACTTTCGTGATTTCTTTCCCTGCCAAAGAGGGCTTACATTCATAGTCTACACTTTTGCAACGTTCCCGTTTGTTGCACTTGCTATTTAACCGAAGCGGACAAAGCAGCAGCCCTGTCACCCCGAGCAGAATAAAAGGAATCAGAGGATTTTCCCTTAAATGGACTAATTTTCCCCTTGAATTATGAAAGTGATGGCTAGGTAACAGCCTGTGCTCTGTACCCGACGCCTTAATTCCTTATAAACCCTTCCACGTGGCTCGACTAGTCCTGGCAATTAGGGCTCATTATAGGCTCATAAAGGTTCTCATTTGTGGGATTACTTAATAGACAATGAAATTTTATCGCACAGAATTATAGAAAAAAATAATATTGGAGCTGGGACGGTGTGATGTGGGCGCGCGCCGCATATTATTCCGCCTGGTTTGTTGGTTTGAGCTCTCTCTCTCTCTCTCTCTCTCTCTCTCTCTCTCTCTCTCTCACTGTCTCTCTCTCTGTCTCCTCGTTTGAAATCATTCTCCATACCATAACAACCTTGCGCGCCTCCCGTGTCATACGCTGGATTCCCCTTTATTACAGCAATTACAGGCAGCGTGACAGACGCGTTTGTTTTTGCACTTATTTAGCTTAGTTTAAAGTCATATTCCATCGCATTTAATAATAAAAGCAGCCTCAGATGATGATGAATTTAAACGCGTATCATTTTAAGCACCCACCAGGGGCGTCCAAAGGTCAATTGACATAACACCTATATAAAAATATAATCTCGTTGTCTTCATATCAATTTGAGAGATAAGTGACGAAAAATGATAGATTTGACATGCTATCATTAATCTTATGGGACGTTCAGCTACTAGACTGCTTGTAAAGGCCGAGGTTTTGGCCCATGCTGTTATGACTTTGGAATTTAATGTTTGGATCATATAATGACATTATCTGTGCTTTCGGGAAAGTTTAAAAATAAAAAGAACCTATAAAACAGTTGAGAGTTGAGAGCACAGCTTTACAGAGCGCGTTTCTCTCTCCTCCTGTTCTGTCTGGATGTAAGAGGCGTTACTTCACAGATGAAAGTGGAAGCCAGACCCGCTGCCCCGCCTGGAGATCAAACTCGCTAATTATTGTCACAAGATGAGGGATTAACGCATTTCTGAAATAGCTGCCTGTTTACCCGCAGAAACCTCTACAATAAACACTTTCTAATTGAATCCTAATCGCTATCAAATAGCCAGTACCCAGACTCGGCAGCAATTCATAAATCTTTAATTGGCAGACCTGGAATCTTGACCAAACGGACATGGGGGGGACAATTACATGGCAATTATATGGCCACACGATTTGAAACTTCAAATCGCATTTTCACAGAGATCCTGAAAATACCTCTTACAAATAAAAGTGGATTTGAAACGATACACAGTAGGCTGTTTGGCAAAGTACAGTTGTGATTGATTCAGAGTAATTATCTGACCACAGTGTGTCTAGTAATCAGATGCACAGTAAACATTTCAGTGCAAAGATAACAAAGGCTACTGTTACTAATATTGCTATGCCTAGATATTGCTGGGCACACTGCGCAGTTTTGGATGCCTATAACCTCAAGGGCGTGTAGCAACACTGTTAACACAGGGAGATAACTGTTGGAAACAGTTCTAGTCGGAAACAAACACGACTTGCGAAATTTTAGTGATTTAACAGATCTTCAGTAAAAGTCCATTTAACAATTCTGTGAAAGAGAAGACATAATTGAGGAGAAACAAAAACTTATATTCCATGTATGATTAATGAACGATAAAATCACACGGATGTTAAAGTGCTTTTTTTGTAGAGAGAGGGTAGGTTCGACATGTCACAGTAGCCCTCCTGAAAATGTTAGACAGAGCCAATGCTTAACCAATAGCCCATTATATTCACCTCACACATTTTCGAACACACATACAATTTTTTCATCACCTTGATCTTAAATCTATATTCTGGGAACGGTATCAAGCTTGCAACAGATATGCAGATTTAATAGAGTTTTCATGACACTCCTCCATTAATAATTCCGTTGTACAACTTGTTTTGATGAAAAAAAAGGCATCTACAGCTCTATCTTGAGTAAACGAGCAAGTTTTGATTGGTAGCTCTTTGGGGCGTCACGTGGCTCGGGTCACCGCCAGTACTAAAGCCCCCATAGTCTGGTGCGCACGTGGGTGACGTTTGGGGCTGGGCCTCTCCAGGGTCTCTTTTGTTGGACCATCAAACTTAAGCACCTTGCAATCTCCCAAGGGCTTCAGAGTCGAGCATATTATACGATCAAGCGCACCTCGTCCCGGATTTTACACAGACTACCAGACCGCCAAACCGGCAACCGGCAACTAAGCGAAGCAGCCATGTCGAGATCCTTCTATGTGGACTCTCTGATCATAAAGGACACCGTTCGACCCACATCTTTGAGCGAGCATGTAGGACAGGACTTCCTCATCCCCATCAGTATGCACTCTCCAGGCATGATGGGCATAACGGGACCCATGTGCCCATCTCGGAAGACCGGCACATTCTGCGTCTGTCCGCTGTGCGTTACCTCGCACATCCACTCGTCCCGAGGAGGCATCCCACTGTTGAAGGGGCAATTCCCCGGGGAGGCTCAGTACTGCCAGAGGGTCGCACACCATCAGAGTCCGGGACTGGCCCACCCAGGACACGCACCTGTCTGCACGCCCACCTCGTACAGCGTCACCGATCAACGACGGTATCACTGTCTCTCACTAGGTAAGAACCTACACCTGTTCTGGCTTTCCGTATTAAATAATGTTTTACCAAGTAGTTGATTATGTTGAACAACTGTTTTAAGAAAGGAACGCAGAAGACAGTGCAGACTTCAAGCCTGCTATTTTGCAAGACAAACACACTTACATTATTGGGCTTGCTTTTTCTCATACCTTGTTTATGGTTTAACACCCGTGCGTAAAATGCATTGAGATCTTCACATTCCAACAAATGATTTTTGGAAATAATCTTCAAAACCACTTTGTCAATCCTGACATGTGTATCCAACTCATATGACGTTGTTTCTTCACAGGCGCCTCTGAAAGCTCACATATCCAGAACGGCAAGAGGATGCGCACGGCGTTCACCAGCACACAACTTCTGGAACTAGAGAGGGAGTTCTCCTCCAACATGTATCTTTCACGATTGCGGAGAATCGAAATCGCGACATACTTGAACCTTTCCGAGAAACAGGTGAAGATATGGTTTCAGAACCGCCGTGTAAAGCACAAGAAAGAGGGCAAAGGAACGCAGAGGAGCTTGCATGCCGGATGTAAGTGCGCAGGCGGCCACGCGCACTACCCGAGGTCAGAGGACGAGGAGTCGTTATCGCCAGCATCAGCAACAGAGGAGAAGGAGATTTCCCCTATTTGAGGATGGAAGAATGACTCGACAGACTTTTACGTTTCCATTAGCACTTAGTGTGAATCCAGCAGATCCCCTGTGACTGGACACTATTTCTGACTCAAACGTTTGTGCATAAAGTTATTGATGAGTCATTTGTACCTGCAGTTGAGTAACATACTTTGTTACATTATCGGAGGTCGTCACTGTTTTTAGGCCTGTCAGAAAGAAAACTGTGAATATATGTTTATTTTAAAGATATTATTGTGATGACACCGGCACGTGAACCAAACTGGCCTAATACTCAAACATTTTAAATGTTTCCACCCAAACTAGCGATAGTCCACTGTGTATCCCGCTACTTGATGTTCCAACAGGAGATAAGCAGTACATTCATCATTGTGTAAATAGATAGTGATCCCAAACTGTACTGTAGATAACTGAACAACTGTGAGTATTTCGGTTTAAGTTTGATGTTTTATGTAAAATGTGTATATTTGTATTTATTTAAATAAAGTGCTTCAAAACTGTCACACATGTTTCTACGTTACACTTTTACGCTTTCTCTAAAAATGAGGTTCTTCCACTATGTCAAACTCTCTTTAGATGAAAGATTGCAAGAGAGAGCAAATATAATCATATCATTCAGACTGCTACACATATTTTCTGCTGATGTTTTACCATTCCTTACATAATTCTATTTCTTGTTTTATTTTACCGAGATCATTTTAAAGTAAGTCCAAAGTTCAAAACTCAGGTTGGTTGAACAGAAATTAAGAGTTACAATAATTTCCCGGGCCCACATCTTCTGCAAAAGACATTTCTAGAAAAGGTTATCCGTATGTTTAGGGGACTTTATTCTCCATTATTTATGAACAATTCCATTCCTAACAATTTTACATAACTAAGGTTACAGATAAGTACACGGGTAAGAGCGAGGAGATAAATTACTTCTTGACAATTTACATCTGTTTTCAAGTGGGGGTTGGCAGTGCCCATGGCACGGATCGGTGAGAGCGTAGAGCGGGTTTGCACTATCATTGTGTCCGCCTGTGAGAAGGTGACAGCTTGATAAAGGATTCAGAAGCCAGGGGAGGACGTACCCTCGTTAATGAACTCTCTGCTGCTACTTTCAAACTCTCACACTCCTTCTCCATAGTTTCTCTCTCTCTCTTTCTCTTTCGTGCAAGATCTTGCTTGTATTGCTTGTTGTTCTATAGTCAAGATGCGTCGAGATTACTAAATCGGCCTAACTTTAAGTATCACCACTGAACTCAACTAATTGGAAATGGCTTTATTCTAGGCTAGCTGCTTTATAACTCAAATGTACATATAGGTAGAACATAAAGCATTTTATTTTTACTTTCTGTTCTGTACGAGAGTTACTTTGACCGCTTTAAAACCCTTATTGTACATGGGTGTTTAAGCGGAACAACTCTTTATTGTCCAATAAACCTAGCATTTAGTCACTTAAAGCTTCTTAAGTTAATGGAGAACAAAGTAAAGCTGTGTCAAATCTACCAAAAAAAATAACTATATTATTCCATGTGTGTTTGTAAATCTCCATAAAATGTTTTATGGCCTATTGAAGATTAGGCTTTATCTGCTGGTATTGATTCTCTACTTCTGAATTATATAATGGCTGTTTTATGACATTGTTTTTTCAGCAGCTGTTGTGAAACCTGATAATACATCTATTTGTTATTACACAAAGGTAGCCGACTTTGGAATTTCAGAAGTGGTTTATGAGGTGTGATAAAAAAATTATAATCCCGCATTTAATGCTCACAAAACGCTTCCAAAAACTTTAGTTTAGAATGCAGCCTTATAAGACAATATTTTTTGTGCATGTTTAAAGAGCTCTTTGTGTTCTGTGTTACGTTAACCCAAAAGGAGTTTAATTGCAGTTTCTGTCCCACAAGGGCTGATTATGTAGCAATTCCTTCAAAACTACAGAAAAAGGCTATATAGAGTTGGGCAAAGGCTGTGACAGGTTAGATTGTCCTGCCTGAGACACGCATTTAGCTGGCGGACCCCCGACGGCTGCAGCCTTCCAGGCCTTTCAGCCGACCGCTCCAGGGTTCCTCGGTGCGCCAGAGACCGATTTAGCCACTGTTTCATTAAGCCCTATTTGAACCTTTCAACTTCTGCTAAATTGAAGGGGCAAGCTGAAAATGAAGGGATTACATAGGAGGGGCGATAGGAAATTAGCAAACGGTTAATTTAACTCGTTTTCCATCCGAGTTTGGGATACATTCCTAATTGAGAAGGGAAGCAGGTGAAGTTTTGGTCCCACGCAGGCCCATTCAGCGTCACAATAAACGGACCCTATTCACGTTCCGCTGGCGATCATATATTATCGAGGGAAAGCCACCTAATGAATATATATTGAATTTCTTATTAATCGAATTAGAACTCACCCCCTCGCAGGTGTGAGAGTGAATGACCGTCGCTGACAATGGAGTTTACAGCATTTTGGGGAATGCCTTTTCAAATCGACATGGCCTGACCTCGAACTGTCAGTTCTATAGGGCCTGTTTGGGTGATCTTGCTTAGTTAGACAGCGGACTGACATGTGAACGCCAACCAACGGACAAAATGGCGAAAAAAGAAAACAAAATAAACCCATTTGAAATAACACGTCAACGATGTTGGAGGACTATTTGAAGTTTATATTTTCTTCCTCCGTAAAGGCCTAAGTTAAGGAAGGAGATTAAGGAAGTTAAGGAACAACACTGTATGCACAGAAATGGGTTTATACCCTGTGGGGTATAAAATTATGTGCATTGTGCAGACGCTCATTTTTAAATCATAAGAGAATATTGTAGATTGTTATGTTGCAACAAAATGTCTATGATCTGTGAGGCCTATGTTGAATATGAAGTGTACCATCACTTGGCCTGTTAGCTTCATGTGTCCATTAATGACTCCACTCAGCCCCCAGCCCACACACACGCACACACACACACACACACACACACACCAGCACCTCTTAAACCCCTTTTCATGTAATTTACGATTTTTAAACACCCTCTCAACTCATTAAATGTGACCGTGCATGGCTTTTCCAGCACTTTTTGTGCAGGGAAAATGTGGGATAACTAGACATCACCCTCTCAAACAATGTTTGAAGAGTAACCGACTCTAACGACTATATATTGAACAGGTACAATCTAGACCGAATCACTTCTCCAAAGACAGTGCCCTATTCAAAACAAACAATTACGCGCAAGAAAGGACAATTAATAAGTGTTCCTTTCAAACCCGTGCAGCTGCCGAGTCGCTGGGAGGAGCAGGAGGAAACTTCAGGATGAATGCCCCTTGGAACCCTTTTTGTCTTTGGTGGAGGAGACCTCCACTTATTTAGTGCGTGAATCTGCAAGTACAATGTTTCACTAGGCGCTTAATGTGACACCCCTCTCATCCGGGTCCGAGAGCTTTTTAGCCGATGAATCATTTGGAATGGCAAAGGCAGTGGTACTCCGAGAGAACACTGAACTGGCTCTATCAGAGTCGACCAAACTGAAATTCTAGACACGTGTCCCATCAAAGCTGTCTTTGGTGACTTAATTTAGTAGGAACTCGGTCACCAAACAATATGTCCTACGCGCTTTTGTCACGCTCTTTAGAATGGGCCCATTCTAAAACTTGTCAGCCACTTTATAAAGGCATCCTTTTGTTTGGCCCAGAGCGTGCCTCCTATATCATCAAGCAGGTTTTATGTTGCAACTAAATTAATATGTATAGCAGTTCTAAAAAGCAGAAAGCCTGAATAGAGAAATGTATTGTCATATTATACTGCACTGAACTATAATGATTATGCTATCATTTTAATATCTATACTACTCACACAATCATTTTTGCAATTCAATACTAAATACTAAATATTAAATACTACTTTTTTTAATGAAGGCAATCCAGTTACACACTTTGACACACTCATGACATTAAATTAAAAAAAGTAAAACAAAACAAAAACCTCATGGCTGAAGTAGGAAATGTATGTAGCCCTGATTGTTGCATGAAAGACAGACAGCCAGAGAAAGAAAGAAAAAATAAATGTTTCAGTTATTAGTTAATGTTTTAATCCTTTCCTTAAAAGTAACGACCGATCAATACTTGAAAGGCACCGATAGGCTTTAGTTACCTGCCCCACGTTTGCGTGACAGCTTTGTATATACATACACCGGCAATCAATCTTACGCCACTTTCGTTGACAGCTTTGATAACAACATGTGGCTGAAGTATACTTAACACTGCCACACAAAAGGAGCCGAGAGCGACAACATTCACAAAAAACGAGAAATACGGCACTCCTCACACAGTATGAACTTATCACGACTGTAGAAATCAAGAGCTGACTTCAAGCAACAGGACGTGGGTACAGTCGTCCTTTCCAAATGTAAATAGGAAATATATGTTTGGCATGCAAAGATCATCAATAATTAGCCTATTATGTGTTCTGTGTCGACCACGTGACTGCTTACAGGTGAGCCACGGGCTGGCAGGTGCACTCGAGTTTGTGCCGTGGGTGGAGAGCACACTTAGGCCACTTGTACAGCCAAAGTCAAGGGCTACATGAATTATTTACAGTATGGACACCCTGGATATTTTTTACGGCGATAGCTTTCCGTCACAGACACCCGAGGAGTACCCGCAGAATCCACCCGCCTGTCGCTTTTCCCGCAGCTGTGAGCAAGTGCCTTTGGCCCCGTATGCCCCGTTCGAGAACGGAGGAAAAGAAGACTTGATACCTTACAACCTGCCGCCTTGCCAACACGCGATTACCGAACAAACACACACCCATGGGTACCTGGCAGAGAAGGAGCGAGTTGTGGACGACTACCAACAGATCCCCCGGCGTGAGCAACCTACTGAACCCGGTGGACAGTTTGCTTTCCCGTGGATGAGGACCTCCAGGTCCCATTCCCAGCATTCACCTTTAGAGGGTGAGTTGGCTATATGATGTTGATTATCCAGTAAAGTGCCATTTTATATCAGTGCCATAAGATAATCCATATAAGCTACAGACCTACAAAGGCATTGAGCAGGGTCTGTGAATGAGAATGAGAAGGGCAACAATTTAGCAAAACAACATAATGTGTCATTTGTTGAGGTTTTTATTTTCTTTAAAAAGAGATGTTGTTTTCCAGGAGGTTACCCCGATGACCTCGACGAACACAAGCGAAGCCGAACAGCCTACAGTCGGGCTCAACTTTTGGAGCTGGAGAAGGAGTTCCTTTTCAATAAATACATCTCGCGACCACGCAGGTACGAACTGGCTACCACCCTTAACCTCACAGAGCGACACATCAAAATCTGGTTCCAGAACCGACGGATGAAATGGAAAAAGGAGGAGACGAAGAAGCGAGTTTCGGAAACCAGGGCCCCAGACCAGAAGCAAGAACAAACTGCCTCTACCAGTTGAGTTTTAAGCCACGTTCGGACAATTGTTTTCCTTCAGCACTGGAGTATGAGACAACGAGAGCTCATTTATTATAATTGTATTACACTATTACATTGCCTATATTTAGAGGAAAGAATAATGTGTTTACAAGTTTAAATACTGTGGCTGTGTTCATATGAGGGCAATGTATAGCCTAGGGCATTGCATTAACGTTGATGAGATGTAAGAAACATACACCTTTTCGTGAATGATGGAAGGGCCATTTTAAAAGTAAAGATATTAAATATTTGTTCGATGATTGTTGAAAGAGAACCGTGTTCCCCATGGCTTGCAGGTCAGGCCCATTCTACCTGTAATACTTTGGCTAAAATGAAGGCTTCTTGTGTCGCTCATAGTAGGCTGTACAACTTTATTTTCGTGTTATTCTTAACAATAATGAACAGTCATTAGGATATTAAATTCCTATGATATCTGTGTTATTGGGCTATATTTTATTTTCACGAAGGTATCTAAGTCATTTGAATGAATAATCACGTTATTGGTTTGAAATATCATGTGTAGACTATTCCCACCAACACCGGCCTATTGCCACCGACACCGTTTCTTAACAAAACTCGGTAAACGAGGGTAGCCGTTTCTCAAATAACTTTTATTAAGCTGTTTTATCTTTTATGATACAACAGCATCGCCGTTCCGGCAGGCCAAATGCATATATATGCTGACGGTGATGGTTTACATTATGAAGAATGAACGTTGTCATTAATAAGCCTTGCCGTTTTTTTTTCCAGTTTAGTGGCACTGGAGTCCTGGGCCAGGTGCCCCCACCATTTAATCTTTTTCGTACGGCACAGTTCAAAAAGGCCTTAATATTGAAAGTCCACGTGTCCATTCCTTCGCACGAATAGGCTACAGCACAATGGCTCGAGGTATGACGAGCACTTGTGAAAGCTATTTATTTAGGGGGTGTAGGTGAGGCCCTTGGGCAACAAAGTAACAATTGAGATTTATTTCAATTCATTTAACAAATCATTTCGCTTTCGTTATAGGGATCAGTTTTGCAGACATTGTGAGACAACTGTGGGATACAAAGAATTAACGATATAGGCCATTTCTCACTGGTGCATTGCTGCCTGCATCGCTTTGACTATGAAAACAGAGAGCAAATACATGGCAGGTATCCAACTACGCTCTGACTTTTGCCCCCTACTAGTATGTGTGCAAACAATGAACTCACCATCCTCACCTACACTCAGATTGTGCAAATCCTTGTCGCATGGCAACACGTCAACAGGAAATCAACACTAGCCCAGCGGTGTTCTTTTGGTTTGACATGGCGATGTTCAACAAATACGAGGTGGTACGTTGTGTAAGGTGATGAAATAGTCATTGTTTTAGCAAGGGCGACAAATACATTTGGAACGTTCCCAGATTTTAGGCATGTGATTTTGGAAGTCAATGAAATGTGTTCAGGTGGTTCAGGAACCAGGGTCTTGGGCAAGAATTGGCAAAAGCAGGTCATATCGAACCACCCTGACACTGCTGGCGCCTGCTCAACTCACCTGAACTTAGCCATATTGGGTCAAGACCTAATTTGCCAGATAAGGGCAGTAAGTAAGATAACAACGTAGCATACGGTTTTAAAGTGTTGTCCAGGAGCCACAAATCATCACACAATCATTTTAGATTACGTTGGTGCGTTTGTCAGTTTGCCAGAGGAGATGAAGACGTCATTTCAGAACGCTGGACAGCACTCAGGAGGGCGAGGGCCGCGCCATGACTTGACCACTAGGCTTCATCGCCTTTGATCCAATGGATCGAGAAGTCATTTTAGCCCTGGGCTATAAACAGTCTTGGTATTGCAAGGCCACAAAGCCAAGGAACAAAACCGTTCTCCGTCTGTTATACTTCATTAACAGACGCGCCCGTAATCATATATTCTGTACACTGTGCATGGCCTTTAACAACATCCATTTAAGAGATTTAGGTTGCAGGAAGGTTGTTAATATTTGGCATATTTATAAAGGTTAGTTATGTTTATAGGTCATGATTATGTTTAATCAACTGAAGCAATTCATGTTCTTCCATAAATTGGTATGGAATAACGGGACATTGCATGATATGCTGAACTTAGATGGACAACATGAGGTATCATCAATGCCCCGAACAATGGCCAATAAATACATTTTCCCTTTCCTGTGTCCAAACTGTGAAGTGACCAAAATAAATCTGAAAATAACTTCTTTCTGTTTTTTTAAATGTGGCCCTTTTTGACATCCTCATAATAAACACTTTCAAGTCAGCCAAAAACTCTACTATAATTACACGAGTACTACTAACAGTAGCCTACAACAACAACACTATACATGTCACACCCAAAGAGAAACAGGGCGGGGGGCACCATGAATTTCAAAAAGGTTTTAGTAAACGATAAAGAAACATTTCAGTAAGTACAAGTTACAACGAACAGTGCATTGAGAACCCTGACTGGATCAGCTAATACAAGATATGTGTTGCCAGAGAAATTTGGGGGAATTCCTCAGGATATTTTTGTTTTATATACAGAATTGTACTCATTGTGCCAGTAGAAAAACAACTGTCCAATAAGATGTTCAATATTTTACTTCAGCTGGTAAGTAAAACTCGCTTAAGTTTTACTGCTTGTGTTTTGCTGGTTCTAAAGGACCCTTAAGAATGCGCATGTGCGTGAGGAGAAAGAAAACCAAAAACAAAGAGAGAATGAAAGACAGCATTCACACTATTATCTATTTGACATGTAATGTTTTCTTGTCACATTTACGCCACGTTTCAACACGTTGTTGAACTCACAAGGGCATACGCCACCATGTGGAAATTTGGTTTCCTGCAACACACTTTGGCAGAAGCAACAGTCGCCTAATCTAACCCGTGTCCTGTGACTTTGTTTTCCGAGTGGTGTTCTCTATAATCGACTCGTTCATCCCATTCATTCAAATGTTGTGAGCAGGTAAACTGTAACTGAGACACGGACTGTATAACTATAACGCAGTTGGTGTGTGTGTGTGTGTGTGTGTGTGTGTGTGTGTGTGCGTGTTTTGCATGGGAGGAAGGTGGGAGATTGGAACAGGCTCCCAACAGCTGACTCACTGACGCATTTGTATCATAGCGGACATTCCACTATAGAGCTGGATAAACATCAATACGGTTTTTTGTTCATGTAAAACTCTTTTCATGCTTACAATTAGGCGACATAGCAATGCTTATTTTAAACATGGAAAATGTTACGTTAAAGTTTACATTAAAGCCTCACATGCAGCTTTAGTCTTTCTAGTCCAATTTCAACTAATCATTCTGGAAGCCAAGAGCACCAGTGAATACACGTTTAATATTTGGACAACTTACCAGGATATAGCTAAAGGGCGAACATTGCTCTTATCAAACCTGAAAAAATCACCAAGGGAATAAAATAACAAATTCGTTATCTACCTTATAATAACCAGTGTTAATAACTCGACCATCTTAACGTATTTGGCGAGCAAACGCATCAACTAGCCTCTCTAATATGTTCATTTTGAAAAGGTTCACAAGGCTACTTTGGGTACAAAGATTAGAGCGCTTTGTTGGGAGAACAAGGGACACTGTTCTTTCTGTGCACTTCGGCGAGAAGAACATGTGGAAGCAATCGGGCCAAGCGGCTGGAGATATGTGACTTTGCGAGAGAGCGCTGCGGGGCGAGCTCAGCCGGAGCACTTGAGCGGTACGGGGAGGGTGGGATGGGGGTTGGGGGTCTGCGGGGGGTGGTGAGCAGTTGGGGGTGTTCTGCCCCAGGGACTCCTTCCTATCCTTGCACATAGCCGGCCCTGTGCAGGACTCGGGGGTCGCTTAGTGTTTCAAAGAATCTCTCAGAACATTCCAACACACCTTTCCCTCAAGAAACTTTTTACGTGATATACAGAGACGAACTATTAGCTCAAACTGTGTCAAATCGAATGAAAGCACAACTCCCCTTATTGAGATACTTTCCAAAACAACACATAGGAAAATAAATGACAGAGCCTCGACTGTTACTAAAAGCTGGAGAAAAGTTGAGTTCAAACATGAAAGCTCTGCTGTTTATGGTGTTAGAGCGCCCCCTGCGTCCCTCCCCTGTTGGCGTGGCACGACCAGTTGTAGGAGTTTATCGTACCGCGGCCACTCCACATCACTACTACCTCAATTTGCATAAATGAATCGGTCAGACCAACCGGTGGATAGGTTGAATAGTAATTCTGTGAATAACATATCTTTATATATAAATATATGTTAATGAGATAAGAGGAGTAGGTTTAATTTACACTGAATACCCTGGCTTTTCAGAACCATGCATTTATACCGTGCTTGTGTCTCAGCGCATGTACATGTACAAACTTCTTTCAATAGGTTACTTGACTTCATTGTCCTTCAAAAGGCCTCCATTATTTTAAAAGGGCCTCTTCTCTTTCACACTTACGGAAAACATATGGCTCCCACCTCCCTGTTTTACCATCGCATGCGCCTCCTTCCTAACTGCAGAGTACAGAGAAATCTGACGCCCGCCTGCAACTTGGTGGATAGGCTGGGGCTTTTATTTTGAAAGGAACCCCAGAACTGGAGAAGGAGGAGGGGGTCATTTCCTGAAAGTTATTTACTTTGAGCCAGATGATTAGTTCTCTGGGAAGGATGGACTGTAACATTGAATCAATTACAGGTCGCTGTAGCTGAGGAGCATTTGTTCGAGCGGCCGCGGACCCAGACGGAGGGGCGCACATATGCTTGCTCTCAACTCGGCTAGAGGATTACCACTGCAACAAAAAGCCAGGACCCTTAACTGCGCCAATTGGAGTACTTTTGTATGGGCTATTGAATGCAATTAGGAGTTTTTTTTTAATCAAAGGGCACAATCAGAAGGAGTTTGAAAAGGTATTGTATTGTTAATTGGTACAACTAATTGGTTGCACTCTTTCAAGGTTATTCCTTTTTAAGCATAACTTTTGAGTTTTGCTAACTTTAATTAAAATAAACAAGAGCTTTTGGTAGATTGAAAAATATTCTGAATGCATTTAGGTTAGCAGCATAATAGAGGAAACCGATGTTTTCATTAGTTTTAGGCATTTATTGATTAATGATGCTTTGCTTATTTATTTTCTCCGGGGATTTACCTTGCCGTTTTGGATTTATAATTCAAGTCCTTTTCCACATACACTTTTCACTGGGCGAATTTTGGATAACTGGAAGATCTTCCCAAACGGAATACAGTATTCTCCTTTGAAACAAATGCACTCACTGCCGGACGCCGAGCGAAGGGATGTATTTTTTGTGGCCGACTGAGCAGTGCCTCAGTTTGGACTCTAAGCTGGTGGTGTCACCCTGCCACTGGAAGACACGCACTTTTGGGATGCTACGCTGGCATCTACATGCAAACACCCTTCAAATTGGATTTTTTTTTAACTCGTTTGCGCTCATGTGTGTGGAATGTAGGCAATTTGAAGAGGAACAGCATCATGCAGAATTTGTTTGGGGACGGATGGCTGTCTATGGAACAGCAAGGACGGGACTGAGGCTTTGCTGAGCGCACAAGTTTCCCTTCCACTTTGGATGCATAGCGCTGGTACAGGGGACGCTTTCTTTCGGTTGCTCAACTTTCAAAGCACAAGTCAAACGCGTCGGTGCTTGCCCTCGTCGGATAAGCGCACACTCAGCGCGCAATATCACTGAATGAGCAAATTGCTTCTCGCAGTTAGATTAGAGGCAGTCGGATTAAGTTTCTGCAATTTGATTAAAAAAAAAACTAAAAAATAACAAATCCACGTCAGTTTACTCAATAATTCCAAATGCCATTAGCAAAACGGGCTATGTTAACAACATTAAAATGTATTCAGTTAGACACAAAGACTGATATTGCCTACTTTACAACTACTGTCGTCAACTGTTTGCTTCGATTTCATATTCTTTAGGTTTTAAAACCAATTTTTGCCCCTTCTAATATTCCCAGTGAAATTGATTTTGAACGTGTGGGATTGAATTTGAACAGAGAGATTGAGTGTGAAGGACTATAAACTGAAACAAACGCTTCTGTCAGCTGTTGCTCAGAAGTGCGAGCGCAGCAGATGAGCGCGCTTGGACGGGAGACATTCGTGCATCTGCATGTGGGCGGTAGAGCGGGGTAGCGGGGGAGTCTTGAACGGGACTGTATCCGAAACTTGGCGCACCCCGACCGTGATACAAAACAATCCCGTCGTCGTTCCGCTCTACGGGCGGATTGATGAGTGTGACCACGCGCCACGGTGCACAAGCTTGTCAAAGAGGATTAAAGCGTTTGTCAGTCTCGGGATGAATTCAGGCAAGAATTCCCACGACAGTGTTTGCCGTTCAAACAACAATGTGGAGAAGGGTCGCGTAATTACAGCCTCTCAACACCCCTGGATTTGCCATGGGTAATTACCCCGCCGGGATGCGCCAGAGAGTATTTCCACAAACGGCATCTGATGACAGTCGACTGTGTCGTTTTGTCTTAGGTTTATAGCAACGAAGTTTACATGACTCATTTTATATACTGACCTCAGCTCTTTCTTTGTCCGCAATAGCAATGTTTCAGATTTCAGCAAAGCAGCATTTGAGCGAAACAGTTAACTAAAGACTCCAGTTCATAAGTATGGGGTATTGTTTTATTTGCAATTCAATTGACAGTCTAAAAGTCTCACATGAATTGTTCACATCAAGACCATCCGGCTATACTTCGATCAGAGCGCACTGGTAGATTGCCTACCTACCCCCCCTCCCCAGTCTGAGTGGCGTCTCTCGTCCTGCTCGACTGCTGATGGGACCCACATAGCACAGACTCTCGAGCCAGACAGACAGATAAAACATTGGCGCGCGGAATGTCCTTCTAGACTAACTGCGCGCCTGATTAGAAACACTGCGTAAATGAGTTATTTGACAAGGACGAATACTTCACTGCATCGTCTGTCACAAAAAAACTGTGATTCATTAGGCCATCTATTGGGCTAAAAACAGCAATCAAAACTACCCTGACACATATATCAGACCATAACCGATCAAGTGATGAATATAACTACAAAATAAGTCTAAAGGACATATGAATATCAATACGCAAACGGAATTGGTGGGAAAAAATGTGAAAATACAGTGGAACCAGAAAAGACACACATTAATCCATTAAAAAATATCTAGAAAAACGCACAATGCATGATATATCCTTCGAAAGTATTATTTATGCGAGTTTCGCGGAAATGGGTTTAGATGAGTCAAAAGTGCGCATAACGGCTGCATGAAATCTTAACTTTTCCGGGGAACCTGAACGGTCTCTCCCCGGGTACACTTCGCAAAAACTTGTACTCTGTCTCCCTCCAGTGGTCGGTCAGGGTTGCGTTACAGGTTTGACGGCACACAATGGATTTGGCGCTGCTCAGTTAATTCAACAGAGGCCAACATTTTTTTATGGACTTTACCTACTCTGGGACTCTACCTTTCCATACCTTGTTCTGCTACAGATTATTGGATGCTAACTTTACAAGAACAGAAATATCATGCGTTGCCATAGGAATAAGGACCATTAAAAGAACGCAAGAAAGAAGTAGCTTACGTTTCTCAAGTTTTCCAGTAAATTATTTTGCAAAGGCCGATAGGCAGATGTTTTCCTTATTTGGGTCAAACGTTCGTTTACTTCGGATTTTAAGAAGAAAAAACACCATGTACATCTGTGGGTCCCTAACACCATCTGCCTTGTTTTCTTTTCAGCCAGCAACAACGACGTGACCATGGGGGGTTTCAAGACCCATCTAACTCTTTTGGCTGTATTAATCAGTATACTACCAGGTAAATTAAGAGAATATAAAATACATCTGAGAAATAACATTGTCCATTTACACTTTCAGTCAGATTAGCGTGTATGCATTATAATAATATAAGCCTATCTAGGAAGACTGATACCAAACGTTTCTGACTAGGGGAGTATAGGCCAACAAAAGGAAAATGCCCTTTCAAGAATAAATGCTATAGCCTAAGGTAGAGATTGAATAAGGTTGTCTGATGGTCAGTACCAAATGTTATTTGCTCATATTTTGTGAACACAATAATGATTTGCTCTTGGACCGAGCAGTAGAGCATAACACAATCAGAGTGTGTGTGTGTCCGAATCAAATGTGTCCTCACCTTTCTCTCACTCTCCCAACAGCCCGGAGTGATCCCCCGACCATAGTTTCGAACCAAGATGAGTTTGTTGTCGGTGTGCACTCAAGGTTCAACATCAGTTGTACGGGGAAAAGGGAGGTTGTATGGGCCGAACCTTTACCCGACAACGTTTACGCTTTTCCCGGCTACTACACTGCAACGCTGCTAATTGGTGACGCGGAAGCCTCCCATACCGGATACTACTCATGTGTTTATGCATCAAAAAACGGCGAACCGGTAGTGCACGAGGACACAGAGGATGAAGACATGTCGGAAATATACATATTTGTGCCAGGTAACAAGCAGAATTAAGCCAAATAGCTCACTTCAACTGTCATTATTCATGTTGTTATAACCTGTCATGACTAACATTTGAACACTTAGTAAAGGTTGGTGTCAGGCCTACTGGAATTGGTATTACTACTTCAACTACTACTACTTCTGTCCTAGATCCCGATGTTCCCTTCGTACCCGAGGAGAATACTGAAGTGGAGACCGACCCATTGGGCAACATCATTCCTTGTCGCGTCACTGATCCCCGATCTCATGTCATGCTTAAAACCTTGCCAAGTGACATTGAACTGCAGGGATTGTATGACCACAGGAATGGCTTCCTTGGTAACTTTTCAGCCGGAAATTTCGTGTGTGAGACCTTTGTCAACGGCGAGACAAGGAGAAGCGACGTCTACACTGTCATTGAAAAGAAACGTAAGTTGAACTGAACTGAATCCATATTCTATTATTAATATAAATGCAATACAATACATATAGGTCTACCTGTTTTCCTTGGCTGTGTGCTTGACTATAAACGACAAAAACTTGACAAGTAAGTGTAGCCTACAGACTGTATTTCATACAATCAGTCCGGCATCTGGCTGTGTGCTTGTCTATAAACGACAAAAACGTGACAAGTGTAGCCTACGGACTATTTTTCATACTATCAGTCCGGCATCTGGCTGGGTGGAAAATCACATCCTCAGACCCAGCACGGCTTACAGCTGTGAGAAACGTTTGTTCACCTGACATTTTACCAGCGAGGCACAAGTCATAACAGCAGCAAGCCAAAGTGACATCATTTCACATCACAGGCACTCAGGGAGATTACTTCATGCATTAGCCTAAAACAGCGCTGACATCATGCGCACACAAAGGAACAAAGTTCTACAGCGCTCTCTGTGTGTCAACCCCTGCAGAGCCGGTGGTGAAGCAAGACTTCCAGGTGACGCTGAAAGCCAGCGACGAGGCAGTGATGGCCAGGGAAGCCTTTAACCTCACCTGCATCGCCCCGCTGGGGCCCGAGTACCAGCAGCAGTGGCTCCATCCCCTAAAACAGGCAAGGGTCTCCTTCCTACCCCCCTTTTTTTATTCCCCAAACGCCCCCACCCTCCCTTCCCCCCTGCCTCTTCACTTTCTTCCCCTACCTCTTTCTGATTTATTTCTTCTCCCTCCGTTATACTTTGGGCCTCCTAAGGAGGAGTATTTTACAGGGACTGAGACATTGTGGAACTGTGTCAAATAAATCTCCAAAGCTGCACTACAACCTTCTTCTACACACTCAACGAGCCCAGTCGAGAGGAGCCCATGCTTGCTCACTCCCAAAGGTGCCTCCTTGCTAAACTGTGTGTTAGGGGGCAGTGTCTCGTGACCTTTCCCAAAGAGGAGCTGGGGGAGTAGATGGGAAACCTGCACATTTGTTAAACGGCCAGGAGACAAACGTGTAAAATAGAGGGAAGAAGTTCAAAAGAGAGAACGACACACTAAATCACCAGTGACCCCTGACCTTTCTCACCCGCATGACCTTCAGGACAGATGTGTGCCTGCACCCCAGCCAGTCTGTTTGTCTGTGTGTGTGTGTGTGTGTGTGTGTGTGTGTGTGTGTGTCTGTGTCTGTGTCTGTGTCTGTGTGTGTGTGTGTGTGTGTTTCTTTTGTGTGCAACAACATGTGAAACAGCATGCACATGTATGCTTTCTCTTGCATGCCTGGTGTGTGCATTCATACCTTCAGCGATGTGTTCTGTTTTGTGTGTGTGTGTGCGTGCATGCATCTGTGTTTGTGATTCAAAAGACAGCAAAAGGCATCTTTAGGGACAGGCTCTGGTTTGTTTATGTCTGAGAACGCTCGTCTAGGTCTGTATTTATGTGCAGGCCCACCTGTGTGTGTTTATGGGATGGTATACGTGTGTGTGTGTGTGTGTGTGTGTGTGTGTGTGTTTATTTATGCACTCACAACCTATGTGGGTGGGTGTCCATCTGGATACATCTGCATCTGTGTACCCTGCTGGCATATGTATATCTCTGTTCACCCTTACAAACACACACACACACACACACACACACACACACCAGTCAAAAAGAAGCATTCTTTCCACTGCTCTCCTCTGCCCCGTCTGGTTTTGTGCAACGGGGCTCCTCTAAGCCGTTTAGCAGAGGTGTGAGCGAGCGAGGGCCGCTGGTCCTCTCACAGGGGCCTCTCCCTCTCTCCCCAACTCTCTCTCTCTCTCTCTCTCTCTCTCTCTCTCCCCAACTCTCTCTTTCTCTCTTTCTCTCTCTCCCTCTCTCTCTCTCTCTCTCTCCCTCTCTCCCCAACTCTCTCTCTCTCTCTCCCTCTCTCCCCACCTCTCCCTCTCTCCCCAACTCTCTCTCTCTCCCCCTCTCCCTGGGCTGAGGTCTCCAGTGGTGGTGATTACAAGCCTTTAAAGGAGCTCCCGTTTGGCTGATTTATCTGCCCAGAGCTCCACTGGGCTCCAGCCATTGCTTCTGATGGATTGGAGCTCAGCGTTCACTGCTACTGTTACTCCCCGAGCCTGTCACTCAGAATAAAACTGCAGACAGGTGAAGATGGGGGAGAGGTGAAATCAGATAGTCTGCTAAGAAAAACTGATCAGAGATCAGTTCGGATGACTGAAAGTGAAAGACTGAAAGTGCGGTTCAGGTTCCGACCATGTGTTCAGATTCTGACCTTGTGTGTGTTCATCATCGCTGTCAACAATGTGTGCTAGCCTGAAATGCCGGTCTGATCTTCTCCTCCACGTTGTCCACCTCTCGCAGGCCGTGGATGCTATTCAGATGAAACAGACTCTTCCGGATAAGGTGCTTTACGTCCTCAGCATCCCCTCGGCCTCGGCCCACGACGGCGGCTCGTACGAGTGTGCCGTCACCAACACCATCCTCAGACAGACCAGGAGCAGCCAGGTGGCTGTCACCGTCCATGGTAATCCCCCTCTCCCTCAGTCAGACACAAACTCACCTACCAAAGATCTCAGCTTTTAATCTATCTTCTATTCATAATATCAATTTGTGTACTTGTCCATAAACAACTAAACAACTAATGGGCATGGGTTGGGGTAAGCTGGTGAGGTGAGAGGTAAAGAGCGTTCCCCCTTTCTCTCTCTCCCCCTCCTCTCCTCTCTTCTCTTTCCGTCGCTCTCACCCCCTGTGTCTTGAGTAAAGGGACCCCTCTGCTTTCACGATCTGGGCTGTGGGGAAGAGATGGCTTGACCAGATGTGGCGCGCGCTCTCGTCTAATTCATATCTCATCCACTCTCCCTGTTTTCTCTGTCTCTCTCATTCCCGTTCCCCCTCTCTCGCTTTCTCTCCCTCTCTGTCCATCTCTCTCTCTCTCTCTCTTTCTCTCTCTCTCTCTCTCTGGCTCTCTCTCTGCAGAGGAAAAGTCTTTTGTGTCTCTGGATCACCGTGGCATCGGTGGAGTGGAGGACATCACTCTTCTGGAGGACACTGAGTTCACCATCTACATCGATGCCCACCCAGAGCCCAAGATGATGTGGAAGAAAGATGGCAGGCCTCTGGATAAGAGCACTTTCCTCTACGCCATGAACAGCCATGTTCTGGGAAACCGGTAAGCACTACTCCACGAAACAGATGACTTTTTTTTGATGAAGATTTGTGAACATCACAAACAGTCAGTCATGCTTTGCCAGTGAAAACACCATTTTACATCATCTTAATCTATCCCTTTTGGTATTGTGGTGTGATATTGCTTACTACAATAGATTGTTAATGGTTGACTCTTCCAGGTGTAACAGTCTGTGGTGTCCATCTTGTTTGTCTTCAGGTATCAGAGCATTTTAAATCTGAAACACCCTACGGAGGAGGACGGTGGGAAGTACACCTTCATCGCCACCAGTGGCCAACAGCTCGCCCACTTCTCTTTTGAACTCAGAGTCAAAGGTGTGTGTGTGTGTGTGTGTGTGTGTGTGTGTGTGTGAATGCTTGCTAATACGGCATGGTTTACAGGCTAGGTCTTCTCCACCGCAAGTATGCCAAGTATCTAACTCTGTGTGTGTGTGTGTGTGTGTGTGTGTGTGTGTGTGTGTGTGTGTGTGTGTGTGTGTGTGTGTGTGTGTGAGTGAATGCTTGCTAATACGGCATGATTTACCGGCTAGGTCTTCTCCACCGCTGGTGGAGCCATTTGGTTAATGTGAAGTATGCCAAGAATCTAACTGTGTGTGTGTGTGTGTGTGTGTGTGTGTGTCTGTGTGCATGTTTTAGAGCCCAGTGCTGTGCTGTTCCAGTCGGCCCAGGCTCCTCTCCTGTTGCCCCAGAGTGACCAGCTGGTGGTGACCCTCGGCTCCTCCTTCAGACTCACCTGCAGGGGCGTGGCCGAGCTGGTCTGGAGCGCCCCCTCCGACCTTTCAGAGCAGACCCTGGATGACAAGGGCGGGCTGTTCGTCAGCACGGTAACCGTGGAGAACTCCACGGTCCTAAACACTGGGGAGTACCTCTGTGGCTACAAGGGATCCAATTACAC
This sequence comes from Clupea harengus, assembly GCF_900700415.2. Taxonomy (NCBI): domain Eukaryota; kingdom Metazoa; phylum Chordata; class Actinopteri; order Clupeiformes; family Clupeidae; genus Clupea; species Clupea harengus. Next base: position 22,039,802 of record NC_045161.1, read on the forward strand.
AGACGAGGACGACGGAAGCATCATCTACATCTATGTGCCAGGTATGAAGGGGCACATAGAGCATATAAGATATACATTATCTAGATATATGGTGTTTCTAGAGTAGTGTGTTGAAGTTTGATACTTGAAATAAGTTCAAATAATTGATTATTGTATTTTCCTATACTACACACACACACATGCACATAAACACACACATGAGCATACAAACACACACGAACACACCCATACACACACCTACATGCGTGCACACACACAAACACACTCGTAGACACACATGCACACACAAGCTCACACACTCACTTACATGTTCATATTTTTTCCACACAGATCCAGACGTGCCTTTTGTTCCCTCCATGGACCCGTCGTACATCCACGTGATGACGGACCACGACGAGATGGAGATCCCGTGCCGCGCGTCGGACCCCACCTCCAACGTCTCCCTGGTCAACGTGGAGACGCAGCAGGTGGTGGACGCCGAGTACGACAGCAAGAGAGGCTTCATAGGCATGTTCAACGCGGGCACCTACATCTGCAAAGCGCTCGTCGGTGGACAAGAGCACCTCAGCGAGGAGTACATTGTCCACGGATGGGCAGGTGTGTGTATGAATATGTCTGCACGTTGTGTGTATTGCGGATGTGTGTGTGTGTTTGTGTCTACGTCTTCGTCACCTGGGTTTGTATGTGTGTGTTTCTAATTGCTGTGTTTGTGTGTGTGTGTGTGTGTGTGTGTGTGTGTGTGTATCTGTGTGTGTATGTGTGTGTGTGTGTGTATCTGTGTGTCTCACAAAGTGTTTGATCAGCGTAAAACTACTGTTCAGTCTAAGCCATTGGTGCTTCCCATGCAGTCACATGCCTGACTGTGCTGTTGACACTCTCTCTCCTCCTGTGTTAGGTGGCTCTGACCTGCACGTGGAGCTGCTGGCCAAGAGGACCGCTCTACTGGTGGGAGACACACTCACAGTCAACTGTGTGGCCAAGGGCAGCGAGATGCTGGAGGACCACTGGAAATACCCTGGCAAAATGGTGAGAGAGAGAGAGAGAGAGAGAGAGAAAGAGAGAGAGAGACCTCAAATCATTGAAAATCAAATTAGTCTTTATCAGTCCATAAGGATCTATAGGGTTCTACATATAGAGAACCAATGATCTATAGGGTTCTACATATAGGGAACCAATGATCTATAGGTGGCTAACATGCCCAGATCTTCAGGGACGCCCGTGTTGACCTATTCCACCAAGAAAGAGAAAGGAAAATAGAAAGAATGCACTTTCCTGTGTGTGGACCCACCTGAAGGACGAGACTTACACCCCCCATCTCTCTCCTGTCCAGTTTGGCCGCGGTGAGAAGACGGTGAGAGAGAACCGGAGAGAGATGACCATCAACTACACCCTGCGGATGTCCGACGTCTCGCTGAAGGACAGCGGTATCTACGCCTGCTCCATCACCGACATCATGAGCAACGAGAGCCAGACCAAGGAGCTGACCGTCACGGTCTATGGTATGGCTCTTCCTTTCATCTTTATTGCACACACACACGGCCCATAGCTCATTCAAATTCATGCCGATGCAGCAGAGAAAAACCATGGCAATACACAATAAATTCAAAACTTCAAGTCCATCTTCTAACTTGAACTCACTGTCAAGTTGGATTTAATACTAGGGGGATAGCAAGTTGCTTTCATATTTATTGATTTACTGAGTAGGTGCCTTGTCTAGAATTATTTATATTACACTGCAGTTGTACTGCAAGGTATCATGTAAGTGTGTTATATATTTCACAGCACAGTATGGTAATCAGAATGTGGGATTTGTTACCACTTTATCGGTCAGCTGTGCCGCAGATATGTTGTGTAATCCATCTTTAATCCATCTTTTAATGTCGTGTTCTCTATTTCCATGATAATCAAGTTGCTAATGAAAATTCTGCGGGTGCTCCTACCTTGTCTGACCTCCATCTGCGTGTGGTTCTTGTATCCTCAGAGAGCCCCTTTGTCTCGCTAGTCCCAGCCTTCGCTCACACTGAGCTGGCTGAACTGGATGAGGTTCGGGAGTTCAAGGCTGACATCGAAGCTTTCCCCGGCGTCAAAGTTGTCTGGCAAAAAGATGGGGTTGCCATCGGCGATAACGGCGCAGAGATGACCACTAGTTTCCATGAGATCAGTGAGACAAAGTGAGTTTGATGATTGACGCACAATTTTATCCCTCTTCTAAATTGTCTTATATATTGCACTGTGCTTTGTCCTCAATAATGAAACATTGGTGTTTTCACTGTGGATTGTAATGCAAGACAGGCTTTATTTCTAGGTTGAATTCATTGAATTCATTTTTCCAGTAAGTCAAATTCCCCCTCATGAGTTAACAACCCCGCCATTTTGTTTTGCACAGATTCCAGACGGTTCTGACCCTGATCCGCGCGAAGGCCGAGGACAGTGGGAACTACACCGTCAGGGCCCACACCAGCAACCAGAGCAGCAGCTTCAGCTTCTCCCTGCAGGTCAAAGGTGAGAGCCAGGAATCCTCTCTGATGTTACTGCTCCCCATCCATCACTGTCTCTCAGGCGCGCCGTGCTTCTGCCGGCCTCCGAGCCAGTCCAAGTGCTTTGGCGTTGTCAAGCGGATGATACACTGGGCAGAGGTTTTTACGGACAACATTGTTGGACAACATTTCTGAGAAGCGTTTTTAAGATCGCAGCCAGTTATCTGCCATGTCCCAAATATGCTTAACACATTTTTGTCTTTGTTTTCATGTTGTTTCACATTTGTTTTCAGCTTTTGACGGTTTCTTACCAAATCATGTCGGCCCGAAACCACATTTGATACGTTTTCAGCCTTAATGTCTCAGTAGCTACCCATAAGCATCTTGGTGTGACACGCTGCGTCTGTGTCCCTCTTGCAGTCCCTGCGGTGATTGTGGAGATGATGGACCTCCACCATGGCTCTGTCACGGGTCAGGCCGTGGTGTGCATCGCTGAGGGGGAGCCTCTGCCAGAGGTGGAGTGGTACATCTGTAAGAACATCAAACAGTAAGCACACACTCCGCTGCATTCTCCACATTCTCCACATTCTCTGCCTTCCTCCACTCTCATTGGCCCATCCATCTTTAGCTCACTTCATCTCTCTCTCTTCAGCTCTCAGCCTCTGCGTTTCGTTCCCGTCTTCCTTCCTTCTTGTCTTTCTTCCTTTCTTTCTTTCTTTCTTTCTTTTTTTTGTGTCTTCCTTCCTTCTTTCAATCCACCCTCATTTTCTCTTTCCTATTTCTTCCCTCTCCCTGAAATTAAGATATATTTAGCAACAGATGACTTCATGTTGCCATCATGGTCAACCCCCCCCTCTCCCCCATCTCCCCTCAGCTGTGCCAATGACTCCACCCAGTGGAGCCTGCTACCTGCCAACTCCACTGAGATCACCGTGGACACGCACATCAACGAGGACGTGCAGCTGGAGAGTCAGGTGATCTTCGGTCATCTGGAGAACACGCTGGCAGTCCGCTGCCTGGCCAGGAACGACATGGCCGCAGTCACCAGAGAGGTCAAGCTGGTGTCCAGCGGTAAGCGTCCAAGAGTCCTCAAACACATGACACATGACTTCATTGTGATTGGTCTTTCTTAGCTCTCTACGGGAGTGGGTGGCAGAGTCCTCAAAGGCCCTAACTTCGTTGACGGGTAACTAGGAGCGAACAGAGCAAGGAGAAAAGTCTGCCACGCATGAACTAAAGCTAGGTTAACAACTTGGCAAAATCATTCCGCTAATTTAATACCACGAGTAAGATCTTAAGCGCAAAACATGGGTTGAAGGGTGCTTTGACTGTTGCCAGTTTCCCGTCTATGACATTATTTTTTTCATTTTTCTCACTTTTTTTCCCTGAGAGAAGCGACTGGGAGACAACTCTTATTTTTTATCTTTTTTTAAACCATCTGGCTGTATTCAAATATTTCTTTGTATTCAAATATGTATTCAGATAGACTCTCTATTAAAATAGGCTCTCTCTCAAGTATTTCGAATTTGCATTAACTTTTTATATTTTACACTGCTATTGCCTCAAAGGTTTTTTTTACCAGTTATTTTTTATTTCAACTCTTTTATTTTATCATCTGACTGTATTCAGACATTTTTGTTTTTGGACAGCTCATTAAAACAGTGTCCTCCTAAAAATGGAATGGCTTTTAGAGACTCTTAAGTGGTCCTCCCAGATAATATCCACTTTCCCAGAGGTCATCAGTTAGCTTCACCCTTTCTCTGCTTCATGTAAGCCCCCTACCAATCAGTCCACTTACACCTCTTGGAACTGATAGCCCTCCCCCTCAACAGGGGAGTTGTGTGTGTGTGTGTGTGTGTGTGTGTGTGTGTGTGTGTGTCTGTTACTCATGGTGTGTGTCTCGTGCTCAGGTCCTCACTCGGAGCTGACCGTGGCAGCTGCTGTGCTGGTGCTGCTGGTCATTGTCATCATCTCACTCATTGTGCTGGTCATTATTTGGAAACAGGTACTCACTCACTCACTCACTCACTCACACATGCATCCCATTCATAGCCATGTCATCCTCACACTCACTCACTCACACACACTCACTCACACACTCACACACTCACTCACTCACACACTCACTCACTCACTCACTCACTCACACATGCATCCCATTCATAGCCATGTCATCCTCACACACACTCACTCACACACTCACTCACTCACTCACACACTCACACACTCACTCACTCACTCACACATGCATCCCATTCATAGCCATGTCATCCTCACACTCACTCACTCACTCACACACTCACACACACATGCATCCCAATCATAGCCGTGTCATCCTCACACTCACTCACTCACACACACTCACTCACACACTCACACACTCACTCACTCACACACTCACACTCACTCACTCACTCACTCACTCACTCACTCACTCACACATGCATCCCATTCATAGCCATGTCATCCTCACACACACTCACTCACACACTCACTCACTCACTCACACACTCACACACTCACTCACTCACTCACTCACTCACACATGCATCCCATTCATAGCCATGTCATCCTCACACTCACTCACTCACACACTCACTCACTCACTCACACACTCACTCACTCACTCACTCACTCACTCACACACTCACTCACACACTCACACACTCACTCACTCACTCACTCACTCACTCACACACTCACTCACTCACTCACTCACTCACACACTCACTCACTCACACACTCACTCACTCACTCACTCACTCACTCACTCACTCACTCACTCACTCACTCACTCACACACTCACTCACTATACACACTCACTCACTCTCTCACTCACTATACTCACTCACTCACTCACTCACTCACACACTCACACACTCACTCACTATACACACTCACATTCATTCATTCATTCATTCATTCACTCACTCACTCACTCACTCACTCTTCTATAGGCACTCACACTCACATATGCATCTGCTGTCAGTCATTAATGTCACTCACTCACTCAAACATTCATTTGTTTATTCCCTCACTCACTCATATTCATTCATGCCTTTACCCATGTGATCACACATCCACCTGTATCATTAGTTGTGTATCATCAGTTATATTCACACCACAGTCCCTCTCTCCCTCCCTCCCTCTCTCCCTCCCTCCCTCTCCTCTACAGAAGCCACGCTATGAGATCCGGTGGCGGGTGATCGAGTCGGTCAGTCCAGACGGACACGAGTACATCTACGTGGACCCCATGCAGCTTCCCTACGACTCCCGCTGGGAGTTCCCTCGCGACGGCTTGGTTCTGGGTAAGTTCAGTTCAAGCTCTGCCCTCCCTCTGCATTAGGTCCCAGATCAGCACCGCGAACTGTACGGCAAGAGAATGTGCCAAACTTCAGTGGGTTGAAAAGCCAAAAGTGTATCTCCCAAACACAACACTTCAGCCCCTGTGCACTCTCTCTCTCTCTCACACTCTCTCTCTCTCTCTCTCTCTCTCTCTCTCTCTCTCTGTAATCTGAGTGTGGTCGTGTTGCGGTCGCAGCCCTGTTACATTCTGGTGCGACCCTGGACAGGCTGCGGTTATGTTGTGGTCAGATTCCAATCAGACTGAGGCCATGATGTTTCACTTCACTTTAACCGAGAGAGCGAAGAGGAGGACATCTGGATGGGTGGGGACAGAGAGGAAAGTAGGAGAGAGGGATGAAAGCGGGCGGAGGAGGAGAGAGACTGGAGGAGAAGGGTAGAAAGAGAGAGAAGGGAGGGTGGAGTGTTTATCTTGACTTTGCAGCTCAGTGATCAAAGGAGTCGTCTTCGACTACGGGAAAAGTCGTAAAACACAGTCTGGTCTAAAAAGCATGTGTATGTGTTTGTGTCTGTGTGTGTATATGTGTTAGTGTCTGTGTGTGCGTTTCTGTTTTTTGTCTGTGTGTGTATATGTGTTAGTGTCTGTGTGTGCATATGTGTTAGTGTCTGTGTGTATACTGTGTTAGTGTCTGTGTATGTATATGCATATGAACTGTATGCGCTTGTAATCATTCTACTTACGTTTGCGGCAGCTTTCAGTGTTAAAGTTAGATATTCATCCCTACGGAATCTACTGAGAAAAAGAGAGAGAGTAAGTGAACGTGTATGTGAAGTGGGAATGCGAAACTGATTATGCTCTCTGCCTTTCTCTTCTTTCACCTCTCTCGTGCTGTCCTTCTCTGCTCTCTGTCTCGCAGGTCGTATTCTGGGCTCTGGGGCCTTCGGGAAGGTGGTGGAGGGCACCGCCTACGGGCTCAGCCGCTCCCAGCCTGTCATGAAGGTGGCTGTGAAGATGCTCAAACGTGAGTCACGCGTCGATCTGCAGTCGATTCCGCTAGCACTCCCAAACCTTATCGGTTTCCTTTTAGTATCTCCCTGTGCTGGGTGCTCTAGTGTTCTGCTCTGTGCCCCTGGAAGTGGCTCTGGTGCAGTGAGTGATTGAACTTTGACCTGGGGGTTGGGGTTCTCTCTGGTGCAGTGAGTGACTGACCTTTGACCTGGGGGTTGGGGTTCTCTCTGGTGCAGTGAGTGATTGACCTGGGGGTTGGGGTTCTCTCCACACAGCCACGGCGCGCTCCAGCGAGAAGCAGGCGCTCATGTCTGAGCTGAAGATCATGACACACCTGGGCCCTCACCTCAATATCGTCAACCTGCTCGCAGCCTGCACCAAATCAGGTGAGCAGAGATGCACAAACACAGACACACACACACACACACACACACACACACACACACACACACACACACACACACACACACACACACACACACACACACACACACACACACACTCACACACAGCTACATAATAACACACATTAAAACACGCGGAGACACACCCATACATACAAACACACTCAGACACAAACACACACGCAAATGAGCACACACACACACACACTCACACAAACACGTTTCCATGGAGATTCACCCACATTCACACATCCGTAGCTACATGCTCCCAGGGCATGCCAACAGACCTCATGATTTCATTTAAACCAACACACACACTCTCACACACATGATACAGGCTAAGGCAGTTAGTGGAGAGTCGGACCCAAACACACATCTGGAGCAGGCGAGCGGTGGCAGTTAGTGGAGAGTCGGACCCAAACACACATCTGGAGCGGGCGAGCGGTGGCAGTTAGTGGAGAGTCTGACCCAAACACACATCTGGAGCAGGCGAGCGGTGGCAGTTAGTGGAGAGTCTGACCCAAACACACATCTGGAGCGGGCGAGCGGTGGCAGTTAGTGGAGAGTCGGACCCAAACACACATCTGGAGCAGGCGAGCGGTGGCAGTTAGTGGGGTGTGCCTCCCTGGCCTGCTCTGGTCAGTCTGTGGCTGAGGAATGTTAACAGGCTTTGGGCTTTTATTGGCGTGTTCAAGGGGGCTGCTTCACCGCAGGGCCTTTTAGTGTCTTTTACGAGCCCCTGATAACATCGACCTAAACACTGACGCCTGGTCCTCTCCTCTTTCTCCTCTATCTTTCTCTCACTCCCTCTATCTCTCTCCTCTCTCTCTGACTATCTCCTCTCTCTCACTCCCTCTCCCTCTCTCTTTCTCTTACTCCCTCCCTCTCTCCTCTCTCTGCCTATCTCCTCTCTCTGTCACTCCCTCTCCCTCTCTCTTCTTATCTCCTCTCTCTTTCCCTAACTCCCTCTCTCTTTCTCTCCTATCTCCTCTCTCTCTTTCTCTCACTCCATTGCCCTATACTTCCTCTCTGTCTATATTTCTCTCACTCTGCTTCTCTTTCTCTCTCTCTATCCTCTCTGTCCTTCTCCTCTCCCCCCTATCTCTCTCTCACACTCTTCCTGTATCCCAGGGCCCATCTACATCATTACTGAGTACTGCATCTACGGTGACCTGGTCAACTACCTGCACAAGAACCGCGACACCTTCATGAGCCGCCACCCAGAGAAGAGCAAGAAGGATCTGGACATCTTTGGCATCAACCCCACCGACGAGAGCAGCAGAAGGTGGGTCACGGCACCGCCACCACCCCCAACCCCCCCCCCCCCACCGCGACCTGCTGTTTACCTCCTCAGAAAAAACACAGTCCGTGCCTTGCCAGCAGCTAGAAGAAGTGCCATCCGTCCACACTGGGCGGTGTGGGGGGGGGGGGGGGGGGCAATCCTTTGAAATTGAGTTAACCTTCCACACAGGGCGCCCATTGAGATAAATATGGATCTGTCTCATGATCCCTGGTTCCACTCCCAGAGCAGGAGTTATTTTCTGTCGCCAGCATTACCTATCCGTCAATCGCACCCATGCATGTTCGGCCGTGCTCCGTACCGACACGTGAACCGTCATGTGTGCTTTGGACAGCAGGCATGGGCTTGGTTGACAGTTAGCTCTTTGTGGAGCGCGGCGCGGCGAAGTGGCGTCCAGGTCTCTGCTTTGTTTGGGAGTGGAGAGGCCGCCTTGGCTTCTCCCTGTAATCCAATCTTGACAGGGACATCAGGAAGGCAAAGGAGGCTCTTAGATTTCAAATCACGTAATCAAATCAGCGCTGTTTAGCACCCATTCATTTCTGAGGGGTCAGCGTTAGCACGGGGCTAGCAGGTCCAGGTGCTTAGAGAGAGAGAGCGAGAGAGCAAGAGAGCGAGAGAGAGAGAGACAGAGAGACAGAGAGACAGAGAGACAGAGAGAGAGACAGAGAGAGAGAGAGAGAGAGTGAGAGATTGACTTTATGGTGATCTCAGAGGAATCTCCTTGAGGACCCCATTTCCCATAAGCAACCTCACTGTGCGTGTGGGAAGTGGGGTGACCTGGGTGACCTCATTGACCTCATCGGCTCCCTGCTGTGTCAGACATTAATGGACCCCTAAATCCAGAGGGGGAGTGTGATGTCACTGCATCTCCTCTGTGGGTCGTCTTGAGCAACAGCTGGCCAGGGGGAGGCAGAGATATAAAGATGAGGTCATTGGTCTCTGGTTCCGCCCACTCGTAAACAATGAGGTTATTTCAGTGATGGTCATCTCGTAGTGAAGTCTGACAACATGTTGACAG
>NC_045161.1:22054313-22081813 GCF_900700415.2 Clupea harengus
CACTTTCTCTATCTCTTTCTCTCACTCTCTTTCTTTATGTATCTTCTCATTCTCTCTCTCTCTCTTTCTGTCTCTCTCTCACACACATACACACTCTCTCTCTCAAACTCACTTACATGCATACACTTTCTCTCTCTCTCTTTCTGTCTCTTTCTCTCTCTCTCACACACACACACACTCTCTCTCTCTTTTTTCTCACTCAGCTCCTCTCTCATTATACACCCTGGCCTTTAACCTCTGAATGACCTACTCCTCACTCCCCTTTTTTTCTCTCATCCCTCTGTCTCTTCCCCTTTTTCTCTGCCTTACCTTTTCACCTCTTTCTTACACTCACAGACTGACACAGGTCTTGATCCCCCCCCCCCCCTCTTTAAGATTCTCTCTGTGATCCGTTTATCTCACTCCATCCATCATTCTGTCCATTTTGCAGTTCCTCCATTTTGGAACCACAGGGACTTGCTAATTCCCCTCTAAGCACAAATAAAATGGTGAATTTCTCCATCCCAGCACTTTATGGAACGCCAACCACTTCCTGCCGGTCAAGCATGCCGTGTTTCCTCTGGTTTTTGGGAGAGAGAGAGAGAGAGAGAGAGAGAGAGAGAGAGAAAGAAAGAAAGAAAGTGCGAGAGATAGAAGCCATAGACTTTCCTTGGGCTTCTGATAGTGAGACACAGAGGGAGAGAGTGAGACAGAGAGAGAAGAAGCAGAGAGCACACTTGGCTAAGTGTGCGTTTCCGCCGCCAAGCAGCCGAAGCCTATGACAGTGATTAGCTCCGCCGCTGGCGTTCACAGCTGGGTAACACCCCCGTGCGCCGCGGCGCGGCTGAGCCCCAGCCGCCAGGCTAATGATGGAGCTCCAGGGTTAGGCCCTGTGGGTTAGCCATAACTGCTCTATTAAAACTGACACCACACATGGCACTTCAAACTCCGTTTCCCAGTGGCTCTAGGGGCACGAGTTTTGTTCCTCTGCTATGGAATAACTAGCTCCTGTTATAGCACCTCGGGCCAGGGTGTGGTGGGAAACGTGGTTGGTTTACGGGCTTCCTAAAGGCCGGTGGGGAGAGAGACCGGCCGCAGATCAGCTGCAGTAATGGAGCATACGTCTGACTGGGTGGAGTGTGTGGCAGCGTAGGGTACCATTACCCACGTTTACTAGGGGCAGGTAGTGCTTTCCTCCGCCACACTGCTCCAACACGGTTGCCATTTGCAGTTTCTGTGTAAAAACTGCATGTAAAATGGATGTATAATGAAAATGTAAAGACATGAAAATGGAGGCCTGCTGGCAACAGAAATGTATCTATTTAGGGGATTTAAAATCTATACAGACATCTTGAAACAGAAATGTATCTATTTAGGGGATTTAAAATGTCTACAGACATCTTGAAACAGAAATGTATCTATTTAGGGGATTTAAAATCTCTACAGACATCTTGAAACCCCGAAATAGATACAATTCCATTATCCAGCTTTTACCACCCCATTTTGCAGTACTTCACTTCATGCCTTGAAATGAGAGAAAAGCATTCGATTTGAAAGTTAAAACATGACCTATTCAGGCCACAACAGCTATAATAGGATGCAATGTGTCATGTAATGTTGTATAACAAACCACAGTGAGTTTATGAATTATAAGTCCCGTGTTGGGGTTTCAGTGTAAACATCTGGCAGAAACAAACCAACGGTGACCTGACAGCGCCCTCTACAGACATCATGAGGGAATAACACCCTCCTCAGTAGGCTCTCATAAACCTCTACATTTACATTTTCAAGGATGAGGTTTGCTCATGTTGTCTGTTAATTTTTATTCGCCCAGAGCTTTGAGCGGATGAACAACGACTTCCTCAAGAGTGACCACCCGGCCGTGACCCGCGTGCAGCGCATGGGCGACGACGACGACGAAGAGGCGTACATCGGCGTCACCTACAAGAACCAGGGCAAGCTGAAGGACCGCGAGAGCGGCTTCGACGAGCAGCGCCTCAGCTCGGACAGCGGTTACATCATCCCCCTCCCCGACCTGGACCCCATGTCCGACGAAGAGTACAGCAAAAGGAACCGCCACAGGTAGCCACACACACACACACACACACACACACACACACACACACACATACACTCTCCCTTCCTCTCTCCCTAGTTTTTAACTATGTGGAGGTGAAAGCAAAGCCCATAATAACCTTCAGGCTTTGCACATCAGATCAACTCTTGAACCAGGAAGTAGAAGAACTAGTTAAGGTTAAAGCTGTGTCAGATGGGATGGAAAGCTGAATTACAGAACTCAACGTTCACCCTTCAAATGTGAGCATCCATTATAATCTAATCCCATTAAGATCAGCAGAATCTCATTTGTCTGTCCACTCTGTCCCTTGTAGCTCTCAGACATCAGACGAGAGCGCCATCGAGACCGGCTCCAGCATCTCCACCTTGGCCAAGCGGATGGAGGGGGAGACGCTGGAGGACATCACTCTGCTGGACGAGATGTGCCTTGACTCCAGCGACATGGTGGAGGACAGCTTCCTGTGATCCCAGCACAGTCCTCCAGAGTGAACACTGTTGTATGGTGTCCCACTATGCGGGAGGCGGGGGTTGGGGGGGGGGGGGGTAGAGGCTACTAGCTACTACCAGCCCATCCACTCCACAGAGACTCTAAAGACTTCGTCCCCAAAGATGCTGCCCCCTCCTTCCTCTTCATCACACTCTGTTCCCTCCTGTTTCCACTCCGAATCAAAAAACAAAACCACTTCACTTCTTCTGTGGTGGAGAGCCATCGTGAGACTGTGTGCGTGTGGATTCCTTTTACTCAGACATTGCCCCCTGATGGGGTGGAGGACTCATTGAGAAACTGTGTGAAGTTCTCAGCAGAAAGTGTAACAACGCCGTCTCTCTCTTTCTCCTGAATAACCAGTGCACCACCTTGCACTCGAGATAATACGACAACCTATGGACATATGTGTGTGTATGTATCTGTATGTTTTTAATGTACAGAATTTTAGTGGGCATTCCTGACACAGCAAAATAAGCAAGACCTGAACAAAACCACCAAAACCAACCAAATGAACATCAGGACCTCTCTCTTAAGTAGTCCATCAAGACTGTCAAAAACCACTACAGACTCTTGTTTAAAAGAGAAAAAAAACAACTAATGGTCTCACCAGATCCATCCTCATCTGGGTTTTTGTGGTACTCAGTATGGACTGCATTTAAACACTCCGTCAGCCACACACAAGACGATTGTCCTCTGTTCCGGTTGACTTCCATTAAGGACCAATAACTTACTTTGAATTGAAAAGCACAATCGCTGAACTATGAATCTATGTTTTTATAAGCAATCGTAGTTGTCAACAACTGAATACGTGCAGCCGTTTGAATTTATTTTTTTACTTTCTAGCACATATAAATATGTATTATTTGTGAATATTAGATTAGTGCGTGTGTGTGTGTGTGTGTGTGTGTGTGTGTGTGTGTGTGTGTGTGTGTGTGTGTGTGTGTGTGTGTAAAGAGGAGCTGTTTTGTAAATGAAAAATATGACTAAGGCTTATAAGTTGCATGCAGCTTTGTGACTTAGACCTTTGTAAAGTTTACCGTTACACAGTTTTACAGTCCAATAGGAACCTATGCAGCACAGGACACGGCATGTTTATTTTCACATCCAGCCAAAGCTAGAGCAGAATTGATCTAGCAACCTATCAAAACATCTCATCTTTTGTCTCCAGCATCTTTAGATCTTTAGTTTTGACATCATACTACTAAACTATTTCATTAGTTTTTCAGTCTATATTTTCTTATTTTAGAGGAAGTCATCATTATACTGACAATTGTCCTGCTATTTTCTACAACCAAAACCAATATTAGCTTTATGTTAACCTGTGATATACAGAAACTCCATTTTGAGAAATGGCTGCCATTGGCCAGTGTTGTAAACCAAACGAGTCAAGGTACATACCAACCTATTATTGTGAATAAGCTGAAATATGTTTTGATGCTGTGTGTAAAAATTGAGAGCTTCCATCCTTCACCATTAATCTGAGGAGTGATAATAATATGCTTTAGAGTTATATAGTTGAGAGTTATATTGAGTGTTGCTTGTTTTGGAGCCGTGGTTTTGCTGGAGATTGGATGTGCTGGAATTAAGAACTGACTGAGGGAGCCCCAGGAGGGCGTGCCTTGGCTCCTGTCACATACACAAAGATGGTTGATACTGATTCAATGTTAAAGCATCACTTTTTGATTGGCTTTGCAAGCATTGTGGGAGAAAACATTCACGGCGACCACCTCTCTGAGAAAGTGTGAGGTCAGTGGAGGAAGTGATGTCAATAAGACAACAAGGTGTTTAGCAGCAGGACTTTAGACGCTCTGTGACGCGTGACTGGACCTTCTCCAACATGTCCGTACAAGAACACTTAGGCAGGGGACGTACGTACGTACGTGAGACCACCTCATGTCTCCACAGGCCAATTGTTTTCATGTTTGGGTCTCTACTTGGCAGCCATGGTGTAGCAGATGTTGAGTCAAAGTCGTTTGTGTTGTTGTTATGGCGACACTGTTTGGCTCGTCTTCTCGCTTTCTCATGTCAAGACCTTAATTTTAGTTTCGACAAAAAGCCTATGTGTAAGCCCAAGAAATTCACTTCCCACAAGTGTCCATAGTCTCCCTCAGCGAGTAATCGCATCTTTGTTATTTCATACAGTATATATTAGTGCTCATGGTGTTAGCGTTGATTTAGCATTGTTCATGTCACCACTATGGTGAAAGTACTTGCGTTTAAAACATTGTGCGTTCCCAGGCTTCACCAGACTCACAAGACCCGCCCCACTAACATTCAGTGCTGATCTCCTTTTTTTTATCAAGTGTGATGTTAATGGAATGAAATAGTTTATGTGTATTTTGCTTTTGTGAATATTCCCATTTGAGATTCCCAGCTATGTCACTGCCCGACCGTCTCTGTCCCCACTGGTGACTGTGATATACCTCACAGGCGTATTACACACTGTTGCACTTTCCCCCCTCTGGTTGCCACCCTATGGGCTTGCTGTGTTGGAACTGAGGATTTGCTGTTTTGTGATTAGGATCACGAAGCGTGAGCATTTTTGTGTCTGTTTCTATGGCGACAGTGGCATGAATGTCGATGTTAGCGAGAAAGGGTGAGATGATGAAAAGGTATGAAGTATATTCCATGGTACAGTATCTGTAATAATAGATAGTTACTCCCAATACCAGAAGTTATCCTCCTGATTTGTAATATGCGTTATGATTATGTACATTCAGATGATCTATATTTCAATAAATGATTTAAATAATGTAGATGTAACTGTTTCATTTCTCAATCTTCATATTGCCTCCTGTTTTTGTGTGTGAAGAATAGTTCCTAGTGTTCAACTCAAGGACGCAGAAAGCAAATTCATTTATGATATTCTCAAACTGATAGGGGTATAGATATTTCCTAATTCAGCTGGTTTTTATAAAGATTCCAACCAGTGAAAGTACCCCTCTGATCAACAAGCTCTTGAAGACCCAACTCTTCAGAGAGCACCTACTTTCCTAACTTGCACTTCCTCTTCCTTCCTCTACCTCTCCTTATCTTTCCTCTTACGCTATCTCCTGTAACTAGTACTTAACTCGCACTTACAGTAGTTACATTACTGCACTTTTTATTCCTTATGTGAAGTAGTATTTAGTGTTAAGCTAGGTCTCTATTGCTCGTAGCTTGATTGTTTTCTCTTTTGGATAAAAGCGTCTGTTAAATGACTAAATGTAATCAGCAGATTTCAGGCCCGATCTGGTTCTGGGGGAGATGAGGGCCAGATCTGGTTCTGGAGGAGATGAGGGCCAGATCTGGTTCTGGGGGAGATGAGGGCCAGATCTGGTTCTGGGGGAGATGAGGGCCAGATCTGGTTCTGGGGGAGATGAGGGCCAGATCTGGTTCTGGATCGTGTGTCAAAGTGAAAAACCAACTCCACGCAAAGAAGGACGTCCTAATAAACCACAAAAATCACATGAATAGTAATAACAATGCACCTCTAATTAAGGTATTGTTGTATTTTTTCACCCAACACCTAACACGTCAGAGAGCCGACCTCCAAGAAAAGAAAAGAGAAGTGCTCTTGTATGATAACATGTAATTAAAACATTGTAGCCTGACATTGACTGGTTTGGAGGCCGAAAAAGGTACAAAAAAAAAGTATTTATACCTGTTATTTCAACATACTACCACATGGTGGCGGTATAAACTAGCAAAACCACTCTTGCCAGGTGAAACAATTGTACACACTATTATGGCAGTATTTAAATTACATTTGTGGAGAATACCTTTGCAGATTCACAGCTGAATTGAACCACCAGTAATTTGACTGTGCTGGTTTATACTATATTGGATAGCTGGTCCTTGTGTATGACAGAATGGCATCTTCTTGGTCATGAAGTGTGAACACATCTTCAGTGGTAAGCACTGTCTACATCTCAGACAGAGCCGGCCTGTCTTCTCAAACTCTGCAGGATGGGGTCTGAGATTGGCACCTGCCCTTGCATCATTACACATACACACACACACACACACACACACACACACACATGCACTCATGCGCACACACACACACACACACACACACACTCATGCCCGCACACACACACACACACACACACACACACACACACACACACACACACACGCGCACTCATGCGCGCACACACACACACACACACACACACACACACACACGCACTCATGCGCGCGCACACACACACACACACACACACACACAATCATGCACACACACACACACACACACACACACACACATGCACTCATGCGCACACACACACACACATACACATGCACTCATGCACACACACACACACACATACACATGCACTCATACGCGCACACACACACACACACACACACACACACACACACACATGCACTCATGCTCACACACACTCACTCACATATACTCACATCCAGAGACACATACACAGACAAAGACAGAGTGACTTTTAAAAACCTTTAATGAAAAACATTTCAAGGATCAACGCTAGTAAGATCAGTCTATACACCAGTTAAGAGAGTCCAGAGTGTCTCATGAATACAATTGCCACCCCAAGCATACAAGTAATACAAGTGACAAAAGGATGAGGACAGGGATCTTTCTTGTTTTGTCTCCTCTTAATGCCATTGCACAGGGTGCACAATGCAAATACACAATGCACTGGAATACATGAATGCACATCTATATGTGCCCGTTGATTAAACGGCATTGCGTAATGGGGCCATAACTCATAACTTCATATTGCCTCCTGTTTTTGTGTGTGAAGAATAGTTCCTAGTGTTCAACTCAAGGACGCAGAAAGCAAATTAATTTATGAAATTCTCAAACTGATGTGTAACTGGGTATTGGACTTCCTGACCAATTGCACACAGAGAGTACAACTGGGGAAGCACCACTCTTCGAATTTGACCATCAGCACTGGCGCCCCACAAGGTTGCGTGCTCAGCCCACTATTATACACTCTCTACACCCATGACTGTACTCCCTCCTGCCCATCCAACTACATCTTTAAATTTGCAGATGACACAACAGTGCTTGGCCTCATCTCCAACAACGATGAGGCTGCCTACAGGCAAGAAGTGGGAAACCTGGCAGCCTGGTGTTCTGAGCACAACCTCAGTCTCAACTTAAAGAAAACAAAAGAGATGATCATTGACTTCCGGAAGTCTGCTCAGCACAATCACCATCTCCCACTCTACATCAACGGGGAAGAGGTTGAGCGAGTCACCTCTTTTAAGTTTCTGGGTCTAACGCTGACGGAGGAGTTGTCCTAGGAAAACAACACAGCTTCCGTCTTGGGGAAAGCCCAGCAACGCCTCTTCTACCTCCGGAAGTTGAGGAAAGAACACCTTCCTCAGAGACTACTGAGCAACTTCTACCGCTGCGCTATAGAGAGTGTGCTGACATACTGCCTGAACGTATGGTTCTCCAGCTGCACAAAGGCGGAGCAGGCAGCCATCCAGAGGCTGATTAAAACAGCAGGCAGGATCATCGGAGCAGAGCTGCCGACATCTATTCCATCTCCTCCTCCCGATGCCTGCAGCGTTCAAATCGCATCCTCACGGACCCTTCCCACCCTGCCCATTATCTGTTCCCGCTACTCCCGTCAGGGAAAAGGTTCAGATCAACAAAAGCGCGCACCTCCAGAATGGCAAAGAGCTTTTACCCTCGTGCAATAAGGCTTCTCAACAGCTCACCCAAAACCACCCCACCTCCCCCCCGGCCCGGCCCGCCCTCATAGACTGCACTCTTAACACTCCACCCTGCAACTATTGATGCACCTCAATGTATATATTTCTTTTTTTAATTTACTCAGGGATATTTATTTATCTATTCATTGATTGTTATTTATTATTATTTAGCTTATGTGAAGTAGTACTTAGTGTTAAGCTAGGTCTCTATTGCTCGTAGCTTGATTGTTTTCTCTTTTGGATAAAAGCGTCTGTTAAATGACTAAATGTAATATAAATGTAATCAGCAGATTTCACGCCAGATCTGGTTCTGGAGGAGATGAGATCTGGATATGGTTCTGGAGGAGATGAAGGGCCAGATCTGGTTCTGGAGGAGATGAAGGCCAGATCTGGTTCTGGAGGAGATGAAGGCCAGATCTGGTTCTGGCCTAGAGGAGATGAGGGCCAGACTTGCAGCCTGGGTAGATTCCTTCCCATCCTCCTGAAATGACTTCAGTGTGTCAAAGTGAAAAACCAACAACACGCAGAGACGGACATCTGAATAAACCACAAAAATCACATGAATAGTAATAACATTGCACCTCTAATTAAGGTATTGTATTTTTTCACCCAACACCTAACACGTCAGAGAGCCGACCTCCAAGAAAAGAAAAGAGAAGTGCTCCTGTATGATACCATGTAATTAAAACAGTGTAGCCTGACATTGACTGGCTGGGAGGCCGAAAAAGGAACCAAAAAAAGTATGTATACCTGTTATTTCAGCATACTACCACATGGTGGCAGTATTAAATAGCAAAACCACTGTTGCCAGGTGAAACACTTTGACACACTATTGGGGCAGTATTTAAATGCCATTTGTGGTGAATACCTTTGCAGATTCACAGCTGAATTGAACCACCAGTAATTTGACTGTGCTGGTTTATACTATATTGGATAGCTGGTCCTTGTGTATGACAGAATGGCATCTTCTTGGTCATGAAGTGTGAACACATCTTCAGTGGTAAGCACTGTCTACATCTCAGACAGAGCCGGCCTGTCTTCTCAGACTCTGCAGGATGGGGTTTGAGATTGGCACCTGCCCTTGCATCATTACACACACACACACACACGCACACACACACACACACACACACACACACACACACACACACACACACACACACACACATGCACTAACGCACACATATGCTCACACACACACACACACATACACATGCACTAACGCACACATATGCTCACACACACACACACACACACACATGCACTAAGGCACACATATGCTCAAACACACACACACACACACACACACACACACACATACACATACACACACACACACACACACACACACACACACACACATGCACTCATGTGCAGAGACACATACACAGACAAAGACAGAGTGACTTTTAAAAACCTTTAATGAAAAACATTTCAAGGATCAACGCTAGTAAGATCAGTCTATACACCAGTTAAAAGAGTCCAGACTGTCTCATGAATACAATTGCCACCCCAAGCATACAAGTAGTACAAGTGACAAAAGGATGAGGACAGGGATCTTTCTTGTTTTGTCTCCTCTTAATGCCATTGCACAGGGTGCACAATGCAAATACACAATGCACTGGAATACATGAATGCACATCTATATGTGCCCGTTGATTAAACGGCATTGCATAATGGGGCCATAACTCAATTCGAGATCACAAAATCTTGACGTTGTTCGTCTAGCATGTTTCTGTCTCTTAGAGTTGTGGCATAAGTACTCTGGCCTTTATTTAACAAGCCAATAAACTCCACCACCGAAGGCTGAACACAGTTAATGGTCTTGTTGAACAATTTGTTTTCCCAGTTTTGCATAGCATATGTGACGTTAGGAGTAAAGGCGTAAAGCAGCAGCATCTTCCCAGTCTCCTCATCAGTGGCCGTCAACGACTTGAACTTCTCCGTTGATTCGAAGCGGGTGTAATGGATAACCAGGTGAGCGTAAACGAGATAGGCGTTGAGCAAGTGATTTCTCTCTGTGCCGTTAACGTATTGTCCGGTCGCCTGAGCTTGATCCAGGACCTCTAGTGTGTAGTTGTGAAGAGTGCTTCTCACCTGTAACAAGCAACGGTTAGTTTCCAGCTCCATCTTCTTTTTGTCGTTGCCACTTCTCGGCAAGCGATCGAGACAATCGCTCATGGCAGCGCGCATCTTGGACAGAGCTTCGCCCTCACCGTGGAAGATCTGCCGCATGGGGTCGGGCAGCGGTGTCTGCCCCTTCATCTGCGCGGCCACGACATCGAAGAGCACGGCTAAGGCCAATGCCACCACGCCTACCCCACCAAACACCACCGCTCCACTCCCTCCAAGGGTCGCCTGCAGACTCTGGTCGAAGCCAACCACCTGCTCAGGGGTGAGAGAGTCCCGCACCGAGGCATAATGGTAGTCCAGATGCTGCGAGGAGTTCACAGAGAGGTATTTCTCAAAGAGCGGACTGGCAGGGGCTTCAAGGATGCCTCTGTAGGCAAACCCGACAGCCTCAGGGTAGGATGTATTTGTGCATTCCGTTATGATTAGCTGAATCTGCTCACCAACTTGTTCCAATGCAGAACCAATTGCTTCAAATGCAGATTCAATGGCTTTGAACCAAGATGATCCCATGTTTTAAGTCTGTTTGTACTTCCCTGGGCTAATTTTCAGATTTCTGTTGTTATTGTCCTGACAGACGTCAACTGAGCCCCAGTATTCAGTATTTATATGATTTGTAACTGCTGACCTCAGCGATTTGACATGTGGCAATGCCTACTCCTTGTTTGTTTTGATTGCCTCATATTGATAACATACAAGGGTCAGGTGAAGTTTGTTAGGTGGCTCTTCTACTGGAAAACTTTGTTTATTTTACTGTTTTTTTTATAGGAGACTGTTAGTATGGCTCAGACCAGAGTCAAGGAGTATCCCCTTCAGAGTGAATGAGTGGAAATCGCCCTCTAACACATACAGTGGGGAAAATAAGTATTTTAACCCCTGCCGATTTCGCAAGTTTGGCCACTTGCAAAGGAATGTGTGATCTATAATTGTAATGGTAGGTGTATTTTAACAATGAGAAATAGAATATCAACAAACAAATCCAGAAAACTGCATTTTATAACATTTATGACGTTATTTGTATTTGATGCAGAAAATAAGTATTTGAACCCCCAAGCAAACAGCAAGAATTCTGGCTCCCAATGACCAGTTATGTGCCCAAGAAGCACACAGATTAG
The DNA here is from genome assembly GCF_900700415.2 of Clupea harengus. NCBI lineage: Eukaryota > Metazoa > Chordata > Actinopteri > Clupeiformes > Clupeidae > Clupea > Clupea harengus. Next base: position 22,065,792 of record NC_045161.1, read on the forward strand.
TCCTCATTAGGCCTAACAAGGTACACCTGATCTCAACTGGTGACGTGTATAAAAGAAACCTGTCCAAAGAATCATACTTCACACCTTCTACCTCACCACCATGGGCAAGACCAAAGAGTTGATCAAGAACGTCAGAGATAAGATTGTAGACCTGCACAAGGCTGGAATGGGTTACAAAACCACCGGCAAGCAGCTTGGTGAGAAGCAGACAACTATTGGTGCGATTATTTGTTAATGGAAGCAACACCAAAGAACTGTCAATCGCTCTAGGTCTGGGGCTCCATGCAAGATATCCCCTCGTGCCGTATCGGTGATCATCCGAAAGGTGCAGAATAACCCCAGAACTACACAGGGGGAGCTTGTGAATGATCTCAAGGCAGCTGGGACCACAGTCACCAAGAAAACCATTGGAAACACACTACGCCGTAATGGTTTGAAGTACTGCAGCACTCGCAAGGTCCTCCTGCTCAAGGAAGCACATGTACAGGGCCGTCTGAAGTTTGCCAATGAACACTTAAATGATTCTAAGGAGGATTGGGAGACAGGATGTGGTCAGATGGGACCAAAATCAAGCTCTTTGGCATCAACTCGACTTGCCGCGTTTGGAGGGGGAAGAATGCTGAATATGACACCATCCCCACCGTCAAGCATGGAGGTGGAAACATTATGCTTTGGGGCTGTTTCTCTGCCAAGGGTACAGGACGACTCCACTGCACCGAGGGGACTATGGATGGGGCCATGTAACGTGGAATATTGGGCTTGAACCTCATTCCCTCATTCCCTCCCGTTGAAAACGCAACCTTAAGGATTTGGAGAGGATCTGCAAAGAGGAGTGGACCAAAATCCCTCCTGAGATGTGTGTAAACCTGGTGACCAACTACAAGAAAAGTCTGACGTCTGTGCTTGCCAACAAGGGTTATTCCACCAAGTACTAAGTCATGTTTTGCTAGGGGTTCAAATACTTATTTTCTGCATCAAATGCAAATTAAGTCATAAATGTTATAAAATGCATTTCTCTGGATTTTTTTGTTGATATTCTGTTTCTCACTGTTAAAATACACCTACTATTACAATTATAGATCACACATTTCTTTGCAAGTGGTCAAACTTGCGAAATTGGCAGGGGTTCAAATACTTATTTTCCCCACTGTACATGGAGAAGCACATGTGTTTCCTGTTACACACACACAAATACACAACACACACACGTATAGAATCTCTCTCTCTTTCACTCACATACAAACACACATACACACATACGCTGAGGCGTGGACACACACAAACACATGCACAGGTAGACAAGCCCCAAAAAAGCAAGATAGAGGACTGACTCAAAAATAATTATTAACTAACACATGTCCAAACAGTGAGTTTTGAACACCAGGACAGAAGCTTGGAGTCTACTGTGTTCGACCCAGGGTTAAGAGGTCTTTTTTTTTTTAAGAAAAAAAAGAGAACATTTTGTTTTCCCCTCTCTGGTTGCCACCCTTTGGGCTTGCTGTGTTGGAACTGAGGTTTTGCTGTTTTGTGATTAGGATCATAAGGCGTGAGCATTTTTGTGTCTGTTTCTATGGCGACAGTGACATGAATGTTGATGTTAGCGAGAAAGGGTGAGATGATGAAAAGGTATGAAGTATATTCCATGGTACAGTATCTGTAATAATAGATAGTTACTCCCAATACCAGAAGTTATCCTCCTGATTTGTAATATGCGTTATGATTATGTTCATTCAGATGATCTATATTTCAATAAATGATTTAAATAATACATTATTAAATAACTAGTACTTAACTCGCACTTACAGTAGTTACATTCCTGCACTTTTTATTCCTTATGTGAAGTAGTACTTAGTGTTAAGCTAGGTCTCTATTGCTCGTAGCTTGATTGTTTTCTCTTTTGGATAAAAGCGTCTGCTAAATGACTAAATGTAATCAGCAGATTTCAGGCCAGATCTGGTTCTGGTCTGGAGGAGATGAAGGGCCAGATCTGGTTCTGGGGGAGATGAGGGCCAGATCTGGTTCTGGTCTGGAGGAGATGAAGGGCCAGATCTGGTTCTGGATCGTGTGTCAAAGTGAAAAACCAACTCCACGCAAAGAAGGACGTCTAAATAAACCACAAAAATCACATGAATAGTAATAACAATGCACCTCTAATTAAGGTATTGTTGTATTTTTTCACCCAACACCTAACACGTCAGAGAGCCGACCTCCAAGAAAAGAAAAGAGAAGTGCTCTTGTATGATACCATGTAATTAAAACAGTGTAGCCTGACATTCACTGGCTGAGAGGCCGAAAAAGGAACCAAAAAAAGTATGTATACCTGTTATTTCAGTATACTACCACATGGTGACAGTATAAACTAGCAAAACCATTCTTGCCAGCTGAAACCATTTTTACACACTACTGGGGCAGTATTTAAATGCCATTTGTGGAGAATACCTTTGCAGATTCACAGCTGAATTGAACCACCAGTAATTTGACTGTGGTGGTTTATACTATATTGGATAGCTGGTCCTTGTGTATGACAGAATGGCATCTTCTTGGTCATGAAGTGTGAGCACATCTTCAGTGGTAAGCACTGTCTACATCTCAGACAGAGCCGGCCTGTCTTCTCAAACTCTGCAGGATGGGGTCTGAGGTTGGCACCTGCCGTTGCATCATTACACACACACACACACACATGCACTAACGCACACACATGCACTCACACACACACACACACACACACACACACACACACACACACACACACACAATGCATAATGGTAGTCCAGATGCTGCGAGGAGTTCACAGAGAGGTATTTCTCAAAGAGCAGACTGGCAGGGGCTTCAAGGATGCCTCTGTAGGCAAACCCGACAGCCTCTGGGTAGGATGTATCTATGCATGGAGCTACCAGTTGCTGAAGCCCTTCAAGAAAGATTTTTATAATTTCTGCAAAAATTGCAACTATACCTGCAGTTATACCTTTGAACACTAATGATCCCATGTTTTAAGTCTGGTTGTACTTCCCTGGGCTAATTTTCAGATTTCTGTTGTTATTGTCCTGACAGAAGTCAACTTCTGACCTGCAGTATTCAGTATTTATATGATTTGTAACTGCTGACCTCAGCGATTTGACATGTGGCAATGCCTACCCCAAACTCCTTGTTTGTTTTGATTGCCTCATATTGATAACATACAAGGGTCAGGTGAAGTTGGTTAGGTGGCCGTTTTACTGGAAAGCTTATTTATTAAGTTTATTTTAATGTCTTTTTTATTTTGGATAGGGGACTGTTACAGTTTTTTCCAATCATTTTCACACTTGTCTCAATACCATGTCCACTTTTTCAAAACTATTCACTCAGTGGGATTTACAGACACACAACTTACATCACTTAACCTTTGGTGCAAAAACCACCTCCATCCTGCCGGTGCCAAAACATTCCACTGCAGCGAGTCGCCCTGTTGCATTCACCCCCACCATCATGAAGTGCTTTGAGAGGATGGTTGTTAAAAAGGCCACCAGTTGCACCCAGCTGTGCACCCCCGCTGTGCCGGCCACTCATGGGACCTGGGGTCCATGAAGGGTCATCCTATCATTTGATCCCAGAGTTCCGTGGGGCTCGTGCACAGTGGAATTTCACTGACCATTTGGTCAAACCCAACGGTTTCAAGGCTCCCCCTCAGCTCCCCTATATAAGCCTGACCCACCGCTGGCCAGTGTGTGGGTCAATAGAAGCTGGAGAGGAGCACTATCTTCAAGGATTTAACGGACAATCCATTATCAAGGACATTCACATTCGTCTTGCCGTGCGTCTTTGTGAATGTGAGTGTTTGTATATAGTATATGTGTGGTTTAGCGAGTTAGTCTGTTAATGTTAGTGTAGATAATATCTGTTAGTCATTTAGGATATTAATCATTCACTGTCTTGGGTATTTCACTCCGTTACTGCTAATTCACGTGAATGTTAGTAACGGAGATAATGGAATGTTCACCGTTACGCGGCACGGTGTTAAAGTAGCATATCCATGTTCAGATCATTGCCGTGTGTATAATATAGTTATGCTTGGTGTATATATCATTGTTAATATTGTATATTTGTTATTTATGTCATTCTGTAGAAACCACGGTTCAAACACGGATTATATCAGTCAGTTCACGGTCATTTACGGATAATTCAATCACAGTTCATCGTCATTCATGTCCATCCTGCCATTCAAGGCTTGAGTGTGTGCAATAAATACTTCATTACATCTGTCATCATTGGGACATTGACATCATTCTAGTTCTAACCGGACAGACCTGTGGCGATTGTCACCTTTTTCACAACTAGCAATACAGTCCTTTTTGGGGTTTATTCAACTCAACATCCCCCTATTTTATAATGGTCCTGGTTCACGGAGGATGCCATCTCCACGGCACTACACTACACTACACTTTTCACCTGGACAATAACAACACCTATGTGAGAATGCTGTTCATAGACTTCAGTTCAGCTTTCAACACCATCATCGGAGTGGTGCGCCGACAATAACCTGGCTCTCAACACCAAGAAGACCAAAGAGCTCATCGTGGACTTCAGGAAGAAAGGTGGCACACACACTCCCATCCATATCAACGGGACAGAGGTTGAGCTGGTCGCCAGCTTCAAGTCCCAGGGTGTCCACATCTCTGAGGACCTCTCTTGGACCCTCAACACCTCAACCCTGGTCAAGAAGGCACACCAGCGTCTCTTCTTCCTAAAGGAGACTGAAGAAGGCCCATCTGTCTCCTCAGATTCTGGTGAATTTCTACCGCTGTCCCATCGAGAGCATCCTTACCAACTGCATCTCAGTATGGTATGGCAGCTGCTCTGTTGCGGACCGGAAAACACTACAGAGGGTGGTGAAAACGTCCGTTCCCGGACCAGCAGGTTCAGGAACAGCTTCTTCCCTGCACCACGGTGATAGCCCCCCCCCCCCCACACACACACACCCCCTCCAGTGACTATACTTCTCCCCTCCACCCTGGCTTGGACTGCCACACACCCTCCTTCAGCCACTGAACATTTGCACTAGACTGTTGTTTTTTACTACTGTATTATCCCACGTATAGTGTATTCATATTTATATCTATTTATATACTTATCTTGCCCATAGTGTATCCATCATACTTATATCATACCACACCTCTTAACTTACTCTGTATATAATATTACTACTACCTCTTTCATTTCATTTTTCTCATTTTCATTTCACTTACTAACACCACTTATACTTACACCTGCACTTTATATATACTTATCATATCTACACTACACACTTTATATATAGTACTTATCATATCTACACTACCTACTTCTATCGCTGCTAGTCTTGTATCAATACTGTTCATACTCCATATCTATTTCTTATTGTACATGTAGTAGTTCACATATACTACGGTAATGTTGGCCATAGTATTACGATAATTACGGTATCTGTAAGAAGATGCAGCTGCTGGTGCATCTCCGGAAGCTCAACCTGAGCGCCGCTATCCTGAAAGACAGCGAACAGCAACAGAAAGACTGAATCTCTAAATGTTCATGTAGAGATAATGACTTATTTAGTCAGTAATTATGTTCAGACTGCTTACTGTTATGATTATGAAGTTTAGGGTATGTTACTGTTAATTGAACCCTGCATATGTAGTTTAAGGAATGACTAATGCAATGAAGTATGTAGTCTGGCTATATAGGTTATAATCTAGGAGGGAGGAGTGTAGTAGTTCACATATACTACGGTAATGTTGGCCATAGTATTACGGTAATTACGGTATCTGTATGAGCCACTTCACTATCTGTATACCGGCATTCGAGTTATAAGTAAACGGCAAACAGACGTATCTTCTCTCTGTCTCCGTGTGCCCTTCCTTCACCTACAAATATTACAGTACATATCTTATTTATTTACATATTCCACTTTACATATGCACATACTCTGCACTTTTACTGCTTTTTTGCACTTCTGGTTAGATGCTAAACTGCATTTCGTTGTCTCAGTACTCACTCTGTGCAATGACAATAAAGTTGAATCTAATCTAATCTAAATCTATACAAAAAATGCACGACAACCACCAAAACACTTCATACTTCACCCAAAAGTGAATCATGGTGCCAGAACTATAGCATATGCTCTCTCCCATTAAACTATCTCATCACTCAATGTACAATGAACCAAAAAACACAGACAACTTGAAGCATCGCAAAATACATGTATTATGTCTTGATGTATCCTCTGTTTTTGCACAGTTTAGTGTTGCATTCCAAAAGAAAAGAAAAACGTACATATTGTGATACAAATCAAATACAGCAAATATGAAATTCAGCTATAAGCCTCAAGACAGCTCCATGCTACATTTTCTCTGGTATACTACAGTACAGTAAAGTGTGCATACACTTTTCTTTCCCAGTACAGTAAGTAAAACAACCGCACATGAGACTACCACTAGAAGTGTCCTGCAGCCCTAATGCTGATCCGACATTTTCATTTTTCCTTCATACATTTCAATGCAAATGCTGTACTGCACCACTTTTGTATAGTTGTATAGTATAGTTGGTAACAAGGCTGCAAACAAACAAAATAAAGCAGAAATTGAATACATATTCAGCAAAAATTATAGTACTCTGCCTTATTTCAAGTGTATTTAATTTTTCTGTCAAAATACAGCACCTTTCCATCTACAATCATCAAAATGTTGTCCGGGTTTGAACTGAAAGTTAACTGTTTTGAACAGAGTATCTAAATGTCAGAAAATATTCAGGTATCCATGAATTTCGGAAGAAGTGGTCATTGAATGTAGTTTGTATCTAAGCAATGGAAAAGTATTCCCCGTTTAGTTTTTTCCAAATATTTTCACACTTGTTTCAATGTCATGTACACTTTTTCAAAACACTTAACACATTCAGCATATCAGCAGACTATGTGAACTAAACTGTGGATACTTTTCCATTGCTAGATACATTGTACATTGAGCGATAAAGTAGTTTAATGGGAGAGAGCACAAGCTGTAGTAATGGCAGCATGAGTCACTTTTGGGTGAAGTATGAAGTGTTTTGGTGGTTGTCGTGCATTTTGCACCAAAGGACGCTGATGTGCTGAGGTGTGTGTCTGTAAATCCCACCGTGTGAAGAGTTTTGAAAAAGTGGACATGGTATTGAGACAAGTGTGAAAATGATTGGGGAAAAACTGTAGTATGGCTCAGACCAGAGTCAAGGAGTATCTCTTTCAGAAAGAATGAGTGGAAATCGGGAGAAGCACATGTGTTTCCTGTTACACGCACACAAATACACAACACACACACACACACACGTAGAGTCTCTCTCTCTTTCACTCACATACAAACACACATACACACATACACTGAGGGGTGGACACACACAAACACATGCACAGATAGTCAAGCCCCCAAAAAGCAAGATAGAGGACTGACTCAAAAATAATTATTACTGTAACTCGTTTTTTTTCCAATCATTTTCACAGCCATATTTTGTACCCGGGATCCGTAAAGGCTCTCCTTCACAGTCACCTGAGGCAGCCAATCATCTCCTTCACAGTCACCTGAGGCAGCCAATCATCTCCTTCACAGTCACCTGAGGCAGCCAATCATCTTGCGACAACAGACTTCATCACGTAATACAGCTTAGCCCTCGGCCATACCCACTGGCTCGCTTTTTCAGCAGTCTCGCACAACTCCTTTTGAGTGACCGTCCTCAAAAACCAAAAATGGTTTATTTAGCTACAAAGCATATAACACCTAACTCCACTGGTCTTGTGTTCGTTCGCAAACCTCATTCCCTCGCTTGCGCTACCAGTTCCGTATACTTCAGCATCTTTCTTTCTAAGGCTTCCTCAATCGCATCTTCAAAAGGGAATCTTTATGCATGTACACTGCCTTACGTAATGTGAAAAATTGACCCGTTTGTGCTCTACAGACTGCATCGCCTTCAATGATCTTCAAATCACATAGACCTGTATTTTCAGTATTATATATTAATTCCAGTGTGTACATACATCTACTGATACCTAATCTGGACACATCTTCAGTGATGTTCCTGGAATCATTGGACGTTTCGGGTCTTTCAACATCATACGCCCTCCTCCAGGTGACCCAGCCGGGGCTGATCAGACCCCAGCTTGTGTCCAGATGGCTAGCTAGCTACCATGACTCCATGGCTCCCCTCTTTTGAGCCACAGCCATCTTGAGGCTCTCTCTGCCGCATCGGTGGTACTGCGGATGGCTCTCCTCTTTCTCTCACCCTCGATGCCTAAACTACTGAAGGCTCTGGCCAAGGAATGGGCTGCAAATCCTCTTCATCCAACCTCCACAGGGAAATACCTTTCTCTCCAGCCAGCCTGCTGGCAGTCACTGACCAGTCCTGCGTACTTGGAGAGCTTCCTCTCAAAGGCTTCTTCCAAGCGATCTTCCCACGGAACTGTCAGCTCCAGCAGCACTGCTTGCTTGGTGGACTCAGACACAAGGACAATGTCTGGTCGCAGGGTGGTGACTGCAATATGACTGGGGAACTTCAGCTGATGTTCAAGGTCCACCAACAACTGCCAGTCTCTTGCAGACGTCAGGATGCCTGCAGATGATGTTCTTCTGGCAGGAGTTAGCTTGTCCCCACCTCTGACAAAGGTGATGGTTTTCTTGGAGGGTCGGAACTGCTTTGCCGGGAATCCAATGAGATAAGGTATAGCCTATTTGAAAGGGTATTTGCTTATTCCTGTGTTGGTTTCACAACTTTGCGTTTTCTCCTAGTTTGCCTTTTTGTTTCCTCAAGCACTTCTGAGCGTTGTGGTTTTGACTTTCTACCTTCTGTGTGTTATAGTTTTGGACACTAAATCTTCTGAGCGTTTGTAACCAGTTTTACTATTGTGTTCATCCCGTTTTTTCCCCCCTGTGCCCCTGGTTCTGGCTGTTTCCAATCAACTCCATCTTCTTACGTCTTTGTGTCACCTGACATCCCTGACAGAAGGCCAGACCATAGACATGGAGCCAGCCAGAGCCTCTCCCCCACCTGTTGACCCACCCAGAGCCTCTCCCCCACCTGTTGACCCATCCAGAGCCTCACCCCCTACCCTGGGATCGGCCCCTGTACCCCTACCCTGGGCTCGGTCCCTGTACCCCTACCCTGGGCTTGGCCCCTGTACCCCTACCATGGGCTCGCCCCCTGTACCCAGCCCCTCTCCGTTCTCCGGCTCAGGAGTACACTGCCTTAATGTGAAAAATGGATCAGTTTGTGCCCATATATTGCTATTTCCCAACTCAGTTGGTGTGTATGTATACATAGGTATGTCTAAATTCAGGTAAAACGAGCACACACACACACATTCACTCACACACAGCCAAAGATAGAGACTTTTAAAAACCCTTTTTAAAACTAATTTTAAGGATTACAGTAATACTAGTTAGATCACCAGTAGATCACCAGTTAAACATAAATCTTCCAGGCTAATTCCTGGATACAGTTGCCTCACCCACACACCATGTATCCAATCCGAAGATCATACTAGACTTACTGTGGATTCATTGTTAACAAATGTTTATCACAATATTTAGTTTGGAACAACACCAGATTCTTAAGAAACCACTCAGTCAACTCTTCCCGAACACAAACATTCCTAAATTTCCCTCAGGATTAATAAAGTATCCATCTATCTATCTATTTGTTTTTTCACTGCAGCCAATCACAGGTTTTGTGTGGGTATCTTACCAATCGGAAAAATACAGGATGAAGGCCTGCATCGTTGAAATGTGGCAAATACAATGTTTTGGGAGCAAAAACATTGATGAATAATGTGACATTAATGAATTCTTTTTACAATATTCTGAGATGTCTCATCATCTAACTGGCTGCCATGGCCTCCTTGGTAATGCTGATCTTTATTTATGTCAACCACTGATTATGTTTACAAGGTCACTAAGAATAAATAACATACAGTATTTTGCCCGTTTTGTCATTGTAAATAGAAAGGATATTAGTAATCCGCTATTCACAAATGTCATCAGGCATCTTACTCCAGCTCTGTCTGGCCATTTGGGGGCCCTAAGTGGAGCTGCTTTGTGGTGCCAACAAGAGAGGTGTGGGACAGAAGGGTCAGGGTGAGTCAATGTGTACGTTTGAATGCAGTGAGTAGACTATTCATTTAACATGCAACCACACTTTCTCTTCATATTACAGGTGAACATTTTATTTTTAATTTCAGAAATGGTACCCATGTCCCATACCTGCTTTAGGCTCAGCAAAAGGGAGGAGATAAACTTGAGGGTTTGTTAAAGAAAGTTTGAGTTTTAACTAAACTTGCTCACTGGAAGACCCACACACGTTTTGTAGCTTGAGTTTTGCACAGATGACGGCTAGTATGGCTCTGAATAGAGGGAAGCCATATCTCTTTCAGAATGAAGGAGGGGATTTCTCTCGCTCTCACACATGCATGGATAAATACATGTGCTTCCTTTCACACATAAAAACACAGCTACAAACACACACACACACACACACACACACACACACATAGTTTCACTCTCACACACACGCACCTGTGCTAAATTGCTTATTTTGGAAACTCCAAACAACTTTGTGTAAACTGTGAAAATTTTTTAGTTATACTCCAAGCTTCTGTCCTGGTCTAGCAAACTCAAAAATGTTTTTATATGTCGGTTAATCATAATTATTGCCAGGCCTCGTCTGTGTGTGCCTACACGTGTTTGTGTGTATGGTGTTCAGGTGTGTGTGTGTGTGTTTGTGTGTGTGTGCGTATGTGTGTGTGTTGGGAGTTAGGAGTGGACCTCACATTCCTAATGACAGGACTGTCAATCACACTGCCTCTGTGTCATTTTTCCACAGAGCCTGCATGTTTTCCATTTGCTTTGATCAGTGCATTCAACAACAAATATCTAACAAGTTATGATGTGTTCATGGCACTTTCACCCAAGCAACGGCCAGCTGTGGCACAGCCAATACCATGACAGGCCTCAGTGCCTGTGGCTTCCAGGTTCTAGAGAAGCAGTCATCAAACCATGCAGAAGTAAAGCGGAGTAAAGCTGACAGAGCCTTAGGAATCACAGGATTAGTCCAAGACTGGACATGTCAACTTTCTGGTTCAACCCTTTAGAATGCTCCTGACAGGATCATGGAGTTATCAAGCTTTACACCAAGGACTGAGGCATGAGAATCACACAGTTCTTTAACATACAAACGAACTGGAGCAGTGTGAATTGCATTGGCATTTGGGACTCAACAAACACAAAGACACACACACACACACACACACACAGACACACACACAGACACACACACACACACACACACACACACACACACACATACACACACACACACACACACACACATACACACACACACACACACACATGCACACACACTCAGAGAGAGAGAGAGAGAGAGAGAGATCCTAATGTAATTCATGCAGGTAATAATTATACTCCAAGACCAAAGCAGAAAAGCTTTCAAGCATAGAGGTGTTAAATTCAGTATATGTCTAGTAACACGAGTAAATATCATTATACTACCACAGTGCCAACAGAGAGAATTAGCATTTGCAATCAATATTTTTCTCACCTCAGTATAAACACATCTGAAGAGGGGCTCATTGATTTGTTTCAAAACGTACAGACTTCATAACTCACACTGCCCAAAAGGCCAATAAAGAGAAATGCTATATTCATGTATTTTGGCTTGATGAAAGACCGTCGTCAGATCAGGTTTCAGTATGTTTTGGTTGAGACGAGTGGACTAGAATTAGATTAGCGATCTCTCTAGCTTTTTTTTGATGAGCAGCCTAGGCTACACTTTTCCTCCCGAGTGAAACGCGATCTGTGCAGACTGAGAGAGTGGCGCTGCTCACCGCCGGTCCGTTCCGCGCTGCTCGGCTCAGTGGGGAAACATTAGGCTGCTGGGCCATCGGACGGCTCCATTGTAAAAAAAAAAAAAAGGCATTCATCTCCGGACGCCAAAGCCTCCCCATGGCCTGTCTCCTGTTACCGGAGCGTCTCCACGGACCAGCGCTCAGATGGCTCTTGTTGTTTAGGCCCGGTATCGTGTCCAGATTAAAACGCCATATTTGTAAGTGATATCCCCCATTGATTTATCACTTTGACCACGAAGACCACTACAATAAACATAAACCCTAGGTCTAACACGTCGAGGCGACGGCTCCATGGATCAACTTATACCATGCTGTTGCCTCCGTTAAAGCACTCCTAAAACGTTGTTAAATACGTTTGATTTCGGAGGGAATAAATTAGTTGGTGCTATGCTCAATAAGCCACTTCTGACCAGTCAGCACAATAAAGCACCAGTCAGTTTATAACGCTCTTTTCTGCTTTTTTGCCTAAGTTATGGACATTCATTTATTGCTTTGTGCCACTGTACTTTACTGGTCAGTTCAAGAGGGGGACCTCTCTCTATACTGTAATAAATATGCTGTTTCTGGTGCAAATGCATATCAGGGAAAGTATCGAATCATTCTGATGAAACTAAAAGTCACGCATGTAAGACGTTTGTTCGCAGGGCAGAATCTCATGTCAATGCTCATAAACATAATTAAATTATTTTCACAGTGTACAGTTTTAAGTTACCTAAGGCACTTGGATTCCAGACAGGGATACTATATCTGGCCTTTGCCTCATGTTGTGATGGTGGATGCATGAGAGCCCATTTAGTCCTGCGCGCTTTTTTTTACAGCATTCTGCGCAGCCCTGCATGTAAATCATTTCCAAGCAGAAATAATCTGTCAGATAAGACTCAACTGAAACCAAAGGAAATAAAGAGAAGTAAGAAATAATCTGTCAGATAAGACTCAACTGAAACCATAGAAATAAGGCCTTAAGATGCAGTAATATGATCCAAACAAGCACATTGGGCTAAGGACAACTTACTTACAACTCCCTCTCACAGAATCTAACAAACACAAACACACAAACACACACATACACACACACACACACACACACACACGCACACAAACACACACACACATGCACACAAACACACACACACTCACACACACATGCACACAAACACACACACATGCACACAAACACACAAACACCCACACACACACACATGCACACACATCTAACTAACTCAGCAACGGCATATCTGTTTATTTCTCTTTTTTTTCCAGACATTGCAATTGTGACACATTTACACACATACAAGTAAAGGCAGGCACTGGGACAGTGTTCTCGAGCACACAGGAGCACAGAGACCCAGAGGACACGCTATTCTGCTGCTGCTATGGAAACTGGCTTTAGGCCACATAAAGGAGGGGAAATGGAGAGACGGGGCGAGAAAGAGAGACAGATGGAGAGACAGAGAGAAAAAAGAGAGAGAGAGAGAGAGAGCGCTGACTAGGCGCATGTCTCATGACTGGATTTTGAAAGCATCATATGAGGCGTCTCACCCCGAGGGCTACCCACAGGCGCACAAACATGGTTCAGCCATCATTAAACCTGCGTTACCTTATTTATCTCCAGTCCATGAGACTCGTCCTCCTCACACATGTGCCTGTGTCAGCCTCAGCACAGACCTGCAGATGCATGAACAGTCTCCTATATATATGCGCCATGGACACAACGACCCAATCAACACATCCCCCACAGCCCTGAAAAAAGGCTGGCTTTCAAAAACGGCACTGCACATGTGTGCACTATTGGCTGTCCTGTGACTTCCAAAGACACTGGCCCTGTTGTTTTGACAGTGTCCGTGAAATAATCCTGTTGTTATTTGATAATATTTATCTGTTTTTATATCTGATCGTTATACTTGCCACTGATATTTTATTGTTGGTTGGTTTATATTATTCTCAGGAATCATGATAGTATTGAATTGATCTGCAGTTTTCTTATGAAGTTTGTTCAGCACTCAGGCACAACCTTGATTAGTAATGCTATTGAAATACACTTGACTAAACTCAACCCAAAATAAGATGGCTGAATGATTCTGCCAAGCTTCAGGTAAACGAATGCAGCTGAGTGGCGACCGGTAAGGTAATGATTAACTTTCTGTATGAGCTCGGCTGCATTTGGGTAATGTTAACTGATCTGCTGGAGAACAAGATACTGTAGCCGTCTGTGGCCCTGCATTTACATTTACATTTACATTTACATTTAGTCATTTATCTGTAATTATAGCCTACACACTGTCTCTTCTCTACAGTTTAAGTATTCTTGTTAAAATGGCCCTTGCTCTAACATCAAGCAGACCAGTCATTTTGTAATATGGGGCACTCTTGGGCAACAGTGGTCACAGCCTATGGCTTTCCATGATGCCTGAGGTTAAAAGCTGAATAGTACAGTTTGGTTAGTATCCATACAGATCACCTCCTGCAAAAGTGAAGCAGAGTGAATTAGTACCCAAAACCCTTTCAAATGTGTCATGTATTTCCTTTATTAGAAAAGCAACACTGATATGGGACTTTTGACTATGTATGTTTTGAATGTCCAAAAATCTCTTCTCTTGAAATCATGACACTGCATAATTAAGACATGGCATAATCCTTTGTAAAAGCATGCATGACAGTTTAAACTAGTTTAGTTCTAACTTGTATAGACAAGTTTAGTTTAGTTTAGACTAGCTGTTGTCAGTCACTTGTAAGGAATGGTATGTGTGCACTTGTTCCACCTCATATCTACTTCATTTGTTAGGTTAATTTGTCCAGTAAAGTCAGATCACTTGTCACAAATCATCTATGCTGACAACTACCTCAGCTTCACACTATGATCACGCCAAATTCATAAGATATGGCTCATGTAGAATTGGCGGCACTAGTCACTTGTGCCACAAATTAGAATAATGCATGGCCTCTTTAAGTTAAGTATTCATTTACAGAAATAGCTAATCTCCTTCTTCATAAATAACGATATATATTTCATGTTAAAGAGCAAAATAGTGAAAAATGGGAGCTTTCAAGAGACACTGTCTGTCACATCACATCACATCCATGAAATCAGCTTCCATTGAATCTGTGGTCTCATATAGTCTTGGAGCGAGAGGAGACCAACTGTAGGCAAATCAGCTTCCATTGAATCTGTGGTCTCATATAGTCTTGGAGCGAGAGGAAACCCACAGTAGGCAAATCAGCTACCATTGAATCTGTGGTCTCATATAGTCTTGGAGCGAGAGGAGACCAACTGTAGACAAATCTCCATGAAAAGACAGCTAGTGATGTAGCCCCTCTCACGTGTGTTCGGAATAAACCAAAGGCAGATATGTTCAATATCCGTTATGCCCTGGGTGGGGTGCCTGACCCCCATTAAGCTTTTTAAAGTACATTCCTTTTCTTTGTGGATATTTTCTTTCTTTAGCTGGGGCTCTCTGAGCTCAGACAAAATGCTCTGTCTTTAGATCTGTGTCTGAGTCGTTTGTACCAGCCCCTATGTGTCCCTCAAGTCAAGTCCAGATGCTCTTTCCATCAGTCTCCTCCAGGAGGTCTTCATCCATTCACTTACAGGCCGAGGCTCCTCATGGAGAAAAAAAAAACAAAAAAACAATGCCCTCCTTTTTAAAGCGTGCTGAGAGGGTCTTGAAGGGAAGAATGAACCAAGACCTTAAATTCTGAGAGGTTTGTGAAGTTCATGAGATTTAGCTGATGTGGGGTTCCGAAGGTCAAAGGTCAACTATGAGTTGAGAACTAGAGAGTCAAGGTCAAGATGCCGGTCAAACGGTCAAAGGGTCTAATGGTTGTGCGGGAGCAGTGTGCGACCCGCGCACAGTAGGAGAAATTCCACACCAACACAAATCCATATCAAGTTCTTGACGTTTCTCCGCTTTTGGCTTCTAGTTCATGCCACTGCACATCTATCTTCATTTTAGTTTTTTTTTTATGTCTTGCTTCATGGTATCCAACTCCAGTTCCCATCATAGAGTAGATCACCGGGTGCAGCCTACTCATATTAAAAAGAGTTTACCCACAACAGGATTGACTCTTTCGTCTGTCTTCATACACACACACACACACGTACAAACACACACGCATACTCACACACACACATACA
>NC_045161.1:22084313-22086813 GCF_900700415.2 Clupea harengus
TTCACATGCCTGCTGTGGGCCCTGAAACTCACACAATCACACTGGTTCTCACATGAAGAGCTTGGTCATTATTCAATCAAACAGTAATCTAATCTGACTGTTACATTTATCAGATGGTTTAAGGAATTCGATCACATCTTTTTGATATCTGTCAATATATCAAAAGCAGGCATTTTACTAAGCTCTTACCTTTTATCTCAGAGGCGTTAAAGCTGTTAAAGGCAACATTATCAGTTCTAGCTCACTCCGGCCAGACATAGGCGCCCTACGTTCAGACTCCATCCCCTCCTGTGTACTCTGCACACACAAAACAACTGGCAGGCCAAGTTTCCTGATTGGTCAATGTGGTCACACTCAGCTACATTTTTTAGTGTCTGGTTACAGACGTAGGTTGGGTTCTGCAGAAAGAGTAGCTCTTGTTTTGATTGCTATTGCAATGCAAAGACAGCTAGGTTATTTGTTCTGCAGAATGTCAAAACAGCTAGATTAGGTGTTGAAACAAATTCAGCTTTGTGTAGTGCTTTCAGTAATGCACTGATGTACCTGCATCGCCTGGCAACCAACGTAAGCCCTGTGGCTCAGTGAGACTGCTGAGGGGTTGAGACGTTTTACCCCACACCGAAATGGCATTCATATCAAACTGTACATAGATAAGGAAATGTCAAGGCTCTTTCAATGACACAGTAAAATAGATGGGAGGCTGGTTTGAATTCTAAACTACATGTAAGTGTGTGTGTGTGTGTGTGTATGTGTGTGTCTGTCTGTGTGTGTGTGTGTGCGTGTGTATGTGTGTGTGTTTGGATCTTTTATGTCCATAAACATATGAGAAAACGCTTCATCACTGAAAATCCCCGATACAAATTACACAGGGCAATTAAAGGGTACAATCACAGGAAGTACTGCAGTTGTGTGATTGCTATTTTAGCATTTTAGAATGCTGGTGGTCTATTCATCAGGCCCTCCATTCACAAATGTTCATTATCACTTGATCACTGAAACACAGAGAATATGTGAGAAAATAGTGGGGGAAAACTCTCATTGTCTATTCTTAGTTTTGTTTGCTCAAATTTTATAAAAATGGCAACTGGATTTCAAGTCGCATAAAATATTACTTCACTATGTCGTGGTATTTGTTAGTTCATAGCTCCAAAATGCTCCATGAATGTGACGGACTAATTTGGAGGTCATGACCTTGATCTGGCACTTATAATGGTAGAGGTAGTCTGCTATATGACTAAATTACTAAATGTAATGTAAATGTAAATGAATATGTAAATGTAAATGTAAATGAATATGTAAATGTAAATGTAAACTACAAAATGTATTTCCTGAAAGATATACCAGTGCATGAAATGCAAAAGTT
The DNA here is from genome assembly GCF_900700415.2 of Clupea harengus. Classification (NCBI taxonomy): domain Eukaryota; kingdom Metazoa; phylum Chordata; class Actinopteri; order Clupeiformes; family Clupeidae; genus Clupea; species Clupea harengus. Next base: position 22,085,677 of record NC_045161.1, read on the forward strand.
AAGAAAGGAAGGAGAAGTATAAAGTAGCATAAGTGTCCTTTACAAGACCTACGCAGCAAAGTTTGAACGGAGTTTCTAAGTTAAGCGGTTCGAGCTGAATTAAGTGCAGAAGTCGGTACAAAGAATAATAAGAAGTATAAGAAACGAAGGAATAACAATACAGGGCATTTCATGCACTGTAATAAGAAACGAAGGAATAACAATACAGGGCATTTCATGCACTGTAATGAATATGTAAATGTAAATGTAAATGTAAATGTAATGTGATGTAATGTAATGTAATGTAAATGTAAATGTACCGTAATTTCCGGACTATTGAGCGCACCTGAATATAAGCCGCACCCACTGAATTTTTCAAAAATAATTATTTTTGACATAAATAAGCCGCACATGTCTATAAGCCGCAGGTGCCTACCGGTACATTGAAACAAATTAACTTTACACAGGCTAAAATGAATGTCAAAAGTAATACAATGGTGATGCATATTATTAGTTTTGCCAGTTACAATAAGTGCACTGTTGCTTTAAGAGAGCACAGTTGCAAGAGTCAATCAGAAGCTAGAACGTTAGATTGAAGACAGCGAGATAGAAGAAAGACGCTAGTTTGAAACCAGTGAGCTAAAGAACTTGAAAAGACTGGATTTGTATTGTTGTAAACTTTTATTTTATTTTCTAAAGTATTTTGAGTGTTATGTCTACGCCGGTAGACTGTGGTTATTTTGACATTAGTTAAGTTATTGAGAGGTACTGAGAAATCGCGTGGAGCTAAGCATCCATGCCCCTGCATCCATGCTAGCATCCTAGCTCCACAAAGCCACCGTGAACACAAAGCCACCGTATACAGTCACAGGTATCATAATCCATAAATTAGCCGCGTCATTGTTTAGGCCGCGAGGTGCAAAGCTTGGGAAAAAAGTAGCGGCTTATAGTCCGGAAATTACGGTAATGTAAATGTAAATGTAATGTAAATGACTAAATGTAATGTAAATGTAAATGTAATGTAAATGACTAAATGTAATGTAAATGTAAATGTAATGTAAATATAAATGTAAATGACTACATGTAAATGTGAATGTAATGTAATGTAAATGTAAATTAATATGTATATGTAAATGTAAATGTAAATGTAAATGTAAT
>NC_045161.1:22091813-22116813 GCF_900700415.2 Clupea harengus
GGTATCCTTTTGCTGATGGAAGGCATCAACACCACTGCATCTGACCTCTGACCTTTGACCTCTCCTTAACTCTTCTCATCCTCCGCTCCTCCCTCTGTCTCTTCTTCGCTCTGTCGCTCCAGTCAGGCCAGTCAGACCCCCCCCCCCCCCCCCACACACACACAAAGCCTCCTCACTGGTGTGTGGACAGTGAGGGAGAAGAAAAACAAAGGGGGGTTTTCATGGTTCCCTCTCGCGGAGGAGAAGAGGGAGGAGGAGGAGGACGATGGGCGCTCCAGGGGATGAGCCCTAAATCACATGAGCCGAACTAAAATAAGCACCCCCACACCCACACCCTCTTACTCACTCACTCACCCACTCACCGCCCCACCCCATTATCCAACACCCCCATTTTCTTCGTGCCATCGGCAGAGAGAGAGAGAGAGAGGGATACAGAAAGAGGGGGGTGGGGGGACAAAAGAAGTCGAAAAAGTAAGGAAGAAAAAAGAGAAAAAAAAGGAGAGGGAGAAAGAATGAAGCATTGTAGGCTTTCATGGAGAATCTACGTTGTGGGTAAAGTGTAGCCTCTTATCCTACGCCGTCACCTACTCCACAGCCAGGCGCGCACCAAAGCCAAACAGTACAAGACAAATACAAAACACAAACACAGCCACCTAAGGAGTTTGGGCTGCCATCTTTGTTTCTTTTTTTTCCAAGAAGCGTCATGCAGACACACATTAGCGCACAAGTATGAACGCTCCCAATGGCTCAAGCCACTTGCATAGGCTTCTGTGTAGAGCCTACCTACAGCCATAAATCAGCCTTGAGGACAGACAGAGCAGACATTGTGTAAAAACTAGATCTTCACTTATGGGCACTATGGGCTGCCCAGACTGACAGAACTGGGTTATACAACACGCTGTGGAGGTGATTCCTCTGTTGAGACTGATTAGCAGCAGTGGGGGCTTTGAGTGGGTCTGAGTGGGTCGATGAGGGGGGCGCTGTGCTGCTGTGATAGTTTGTGTTTGGTGGGAGGTGGGATTGCTCGGCTACCCGGCGTTAGAGGTTGATTGATGGCCGACGCCTGTGTGTAGGCTAGTGATGAGTTGATACAGATCAGTGGTCAGACACAAAGACAGACACTCTCTCTCCAACATGCACATGCACGACACATACACTGATATAGACACACACACACACACACACACACACACACACACACACACACACACACACACACACACACACAAACACATCGATGCACAGATACACTTACACACACACACACACACACACACAGTGTTGAGTTGATACAGATCAGTGGTCAGACACAAAGACAGACACTCTCTCTCCAACATGCACATGCATGGCCAGTCCCACATAACTCTGGCGTGCTCAATCAAACAAAGGACACATACACATATACTCGGCCACACATACACACACACACACACACACACACACACACATCCACATCGATGCACAGATACACTTACACACACACACGTACACACACGCACTTACACCGACACACACACACATGCACATACACACACACACACAAACACACAGACACCCACACACACACACACACACACAAACAGACACACATACACATTGATGCACAGATACACTTACACACACACACACGCACATACACCGACACACACACACACACACGCACATACACACACACACACACACACGCATATACACCGACACACACCCACACACACACAGACACACATACACATTGATGCACAGATACACTTAGACACACACACACACACACACACACACACACACACACACACACACACATCGATGCACAGATAAACTTTATTGTGGCCCCCCTGCACACTCATGTGACAGAAGATTGAGAACAGTTAAACGACAGTAAAAATAGTTTTTCTTTCTCTTCAGGCCCTCGGGAGAGATACGATATGCTGACTCTATAAATACACACAGACAGGCATTCTCTCTGAGACTGAGGCCTGATAGCAAGCTCTAACTACAACATTTACCCCCTCAGCTGTCTAAACGGAATTATCCTTTAAAAATGTTATTAGCCACGTCTACTGCTAATGGCATTTTGATGCACTGTATGCATCACATATCCCTGTATACATCGCTGTCTAAAATTATCGGATTTGTTGTGTTTATTCGACAATCAACAGCACAAGCTCTGCCAAGGCTGTTACCGTTTCTGGGGCCCAGACATGCGGTGGTGCTTTGTATATGCACGGGAAAATAGATGGTTTGGCTTTTACAGCCATCGGAAAAACCATAAGTGTTTTCTTTGTATTTGGGTGTCCTATTATCTAAATTACATAAATGGACTTGCCAAGGAAACATTGATGACCGGTGTTAGCGGTTAGGTATATGGCAGTTCGTGGAAGGCTAATTGCTTGAAATGTTCGAATGGCCCAACTCAGTTTAAGTGGTGATCATGTATCATTATGGGATGGCTCCTGGCCTTCTTATTCCCCAGACAACAAAGTATCAAATCAGGTCATCCATACAGTATTTGCCTACGTTTCAGTGGCCCACAAGCTGAAGTAACATATTGGCATCTAATTACCACCCTGTGTCTATAACCACTTGTGTTGAACCTTTGCAGTTGAGGTCCCATAGCCACCCTGATTGATTTATCACAGTGAGCACATTTCTGTCCGTTTACAGGTGCTACCCAGGGCTGACTGCGGGCTATCCCTATTGGTTGACACAGGAGCTGAACACAGAGGTCAGGAGAGTTTGTCAGAGGGCCGGTACATTCCTTTCACAAAAACAAAAGAGCTAATGGAATGATAACATTCGACGTGACTGGAGTCGGGGGTAAAATGTCACCGTCACCGTGAGATGCCATCTCCATGCTCGTTCTCACATTGCAGTACACAGCCACAGCAGGGGTTGGGTACTGTGACATGCTGGCACACACAGCCTTACAGACTACACAGCAGTACTTACTGTAAGACTGCAAGCCACACAGAGAGGCACCAGTCACACCCGTCAGCCAGTGGCGCTGGACTGAAAGATGGCCCATGTGTGCTTATCAGCATACCCTTACATCCCTCTCAGCCTTTCCCCAGGTATGCTGGCGAGCGGTTCTTTATGAAAGAGGCCTTCTGTAAACACAGAGATGATTAACCGGGTGTTAGGCTTTAGGTAGGTGGCAACTGGTCTGGCCTTGGGTGCCTTAAATGGAATAACTGCATCAGAAAAGTTCCCAGGGCTGGTCATGTGATCATGTGACAGCCATACTCTTAGTGTATGTGAAGCTGGGAGATGTGTGCCCCTCTGTTTGGTATCATAAAACAGTCATGTAAAGCCATAACTTACTGTGACCATGCCATGTCATTGTGATCCACAAAAAGATGTTCCATTCAAGACAGCTAAAGGTGCTTTTGTGCCATGCTTAAAATATTTATGAACCTTCATTCAGAACTTAAGCTGCTAAAATAATATTTTGTAGAACTCATTAGGTTCAGTGGCTTTTTAAAAGTTCTACTTGGCTTTGCAGCAATTTCAGCTCCCCCAAGTTCCAAGTATGTTTGAGGATTCCCTCAAGAATGACCTCTTGATCAGACTTTCTAATAGTACATAGATAATAACACCAAACAAAGTATAATAACACCAAACAAAAGAACAGTAGTAGATGAGATGTGATGCAAAAGCATTCCAACTGGTGAAAAAAGATTCAAAGGTCGTGTGAGGTCTGCATCTGATACTATGACGGCGTTATCAGAGACAGGTATCAAAACCGAGTGCTAATGCTACAAGGGAGCCTGAATTGAGACGATCAACTTTCCAACAATTAGTGCCTAGGTAACACCACAGGAATACATTTACGCAGACACATGAAACCTTCTGTGCCACTTTAACTGTGTAGGGGCGAAACACTTAAAGAGAAATCCTTAGGGCTGTCACATCTGATGAAAAAATATTAACTTCACCAAGGCACCACAAGTCAGATTAAAAAAAAAATATGACTAAATAATTATTCTTTTACCAGAGTTACTTTAAAAAAATATGCATAGAATGCAACATGCATACAATACAAACATTTTGAAATTGTTAATCTCGTGTTAAACTGGAAGGTCTTGATATGTTGTGAGATATTGTTTACAGAAAGATTTTGTTAGCTCTTTCCACCCCTAGTCATTTCAGTTAATTGAACATTCAACATTGAGGCCACAGGGTAATCTATCTCCTCAAAGGGAACCTGTATTTCGTTCTTTCGATTAATCCTATCCGTACACAAGTGTGACTCTCAAGTGTAATATATTTTTATTATGGTCACAAGGTCCACCTTGTCTGGTCATAGCTTTTCCCGACATTCATTCTCTCTTGTGATGGTAATTGGGTGCCCTTCGAGCTATGAGAGAATGAGATGATCATGCAACCGCCTCTCCGCCCTCGTGGTACCTGTTGGCGGTTCTGCTAGTCGATATAAAACGGCCCTCGCCGTGAAGTTGTGTGCGCTGGCCCTTTAAGACATCCGAGCGCCTCCGAGGGAGAGACGCTGCTGCCGACCAGCGCTCCACGGCATTAACGAACACGTAGACTGCTAAGTGGACGTACGCAAATACCACCTCGACACATAGCCCAGATGGAACAGTAACAATGGAATACCACTTGGTTGTGTTTACTGTCATATTGCAGTTAACCTTCCATTCAGGTGGGCTTGTTATTTGTTTCTTGAATGTTCTTTGCTTACATTTGGCTAGTTTCTAGTTACAATTGTATGAACTACAAGGAAAAGTTTGTTGTAGAAGCTTTACATCTGAATTGAAGTATCCTCTATGTAACAGAATTCAATTCACAAATTACAGTATGAATTTAACAATCTGATTAAGGCAAACTATTTTGCAGTCTTGTGCTCGAATTTTTTGTAAAGGAGACTACATCTGCTTTATCTTATGCGTGTGCAGTTACATTTCACAGAAGCAACGAACCTCTGATGTTTATTGTAAGAACGGGAACAAGAGCCTATTCAGTAGATAAATGTCTTGTCCACCTGTAGCGGCAACACTATTTGTTTACAATGAGATGTTACACTACCGGTAGCTGTCGAGGTCCGCGTCTACTTGTCTTAACAATATTTTTATTGATGTAAACAATTGTTGAATGGTATAGTCATACGGTGTTTGAATGACGCTTCATGGTCCCGCGTCTTACCATTTCCAAACCGAAATCGAACCCCGCAGAGGAAAGTAAATAGGGGCTGGAGCTCGGTGCGAACGGAACTGCGCTTGCATTTCTTTCAATAATTCATCACTTTGAAGGGAGAATGTGCCGACTACACTTCGCAGTTTGACATTCGACCACAAAGTGACGATCAATTTGTGTAGACGTTTATTGGGATTTCTGTGTGGATAACGTACAAAAACGTTCACTCATTGTTAAACATCACGCACAATGCACAGACTCTTACAGACACAGTAACCTGCGACTGATGTCTCTAAACCACAGGTGTCACTCAACTATTGTGTGTTCTTAAACAAAATTATATTTTACTTATCGGAGCCCACTGCCCACGCAAGAAATAGTCAAAGAGTTGAAACTGCGTTTGTCTGCGACACTGATGCTCTTGCGGATGTTGATGTGGGTAATCCTGAAACGCAGACAACTGTCATATGGAAATGACCTGGAATCATTGGGCACGTATTACGCAACTGAGCGCGAGTCGCGAAAGTTGTTTTGCATGTGGTTCAATTATTTGAATTGTTAAAAAAAACTAAACGTTGTGTGCCACTGAATTACTTTTTAAACAATGGACAATGGATGATACCTTGTACCTGCTTTCTAAGAAATTCAGAAGTAGCCTAAGATAAGAGGGCAGAAGATTAAAAGTTATGTGTGGGACCTGTTCCCCGCTGCAACAGGATATGTAACTGTAAACAGCAGTATGGTCTATGATACCGTTTGAGACGTTTGCATGTATTGTGTTCCTGGTAAACAAACACACACATAAACTCTCTCTCTCTCTCTCGCTCTCTCTGCTTCATCCATACTTCATACAGCTAGCGTAGTGGGTTGTTACTGATATAAATTCAAGAGATGTTGTCTGTGTGTTTGTGTGAGTAAATCTACAGTCTAGTCCAGGGGCGGAATGACAACAAAAAGCAGCCCTGAAATTTGCTGTCAAGTAGTCACAATTTGATACGCCAAATTCGAACTGACACATGTTCCATCGATCCATCTGTTGTTTGTGTTTGTCTCGAGTATAATATTGAATCTGTTATGGTTCCTGCTCCCTTTTTGCCCTTCGGTGCCATGTTCACCTGTTTGTTTAGATTGCACAGTAAGAAGCCTATTTAGCCGATTAATCTACGTTCTTTTATCTGCTCATATGTAAAGCACTTTGAATTACCAATGTGTATAAATTGTGCTATATAAATAAACTTGCCTTGCCTTAACAGACATTCATTTTTACTGCTGGGCTTGCTATCAAATATATTTAATATATATGGCTATAATGTGAAAAATAATTGACAAGTAGGTCTGGAGAAATTAGCAGCACATTGTCATTACTTCATAATAGGGACAGTTTATCATTTTAACAAATGTACATGTTTATCTCACCCAATTGCAGTCAAACAAAGTATTTTTTTCCCCAAAGTGACATTTCCCCCCAAAGTTTGAGCACTTGAGGATTTTTAGCGTTAACTTAACTTCAAACGTGTGTGTACTAAGTAGTTTCCAAGTAGCCTCGCAAATGGTCAAAACTGCAGTGGGACTCGTTGAAACGTATAAGTTAACAAAAACACCTCACTCCTCTCTGATGCGCCTGCCTCTTCGTTACTTTCCTCGTCACCACGTGCAGCAGACTGCTTGAATATGTGAGGTTTTTGCACACTTTACGGTGACAGCCGACATAGGCTTATTCTTTTTCTTTCGGTTTTTGTCCACACCCCTGGCCGCGGGGATCCTCTATGTTTTGATAGCACATGCAATGAACTGACCGAGCTCTCACTGCTATTAAAGATTGCACCAGCCGTGTCGCTGCAGAGGAAATTGCCTTTTGAGCATCTGTAAGCTATATCAAAGCCTACAAGACCCCAGAACCATTGGCCAGTTCGTGCCTGGTCTAGCTTTCTGCCGATTTGAACGACTGTACCGCAGCTGCATCTGGCCTGAGGAATTTCAACTGCCAATAGGAGACAATCTTTTACTCTCTCTCTCTCTCTCTCTCTCTCTCTCTCTCTCTCTCTCTTTCACTGCCAGTGTGTTCAAAAGCAGGTTGTACCTGCTCTCTGTTCTCTCAGATCTCATAGTGGTAATTTAATGATTTAATGATGCTGATGAGTATGACAGTCAGGGTTGAGTTTCCACCAGTGCTTTGAGTTCTATCTCTGGGAAGTCCACGTTGTTGGTATTCCCCATAACTGAAGTCACTATCTTTATTGACTTTATTTGCATTTCATAAACTGCAAAGGGCATATTGAGCGCCACCGCCTCTTGCAGGCATTAAATCTACACACACCCTCTGTTAAGCAGCCTATAGTGTTGATGTGTTAACGGTGTCCCTCCGGCAAAGTAAAGTAAAGCGTTTCGGTTGTCTTTGTTCTTCTGCAGTATCAGATGTTTGTGCGTAGTGAAAAAAGCATGAGGTGGTGAAAAACACAAGGGGTTGCCAGTTGCCTTTGTTAGCGTAGGCATGTGCATTAGTGTATGTGTGGCATAGGTAAAGAGAGGGACTTTTGGCCCGGAGCCAGGCATCAGGCGACCAGTTATATCACTTTACAGGCAGAACCAGATGTAGGCTAAATGATTAGACAACTATGACTGATATGGGCCATACATTTTATTGTGGGACCCATATTTTTGCAAAGCATTTTATGCAATCTTGTTCCTCGCTGAAAAGTTTGTATTGAACTTTTATATAACGTTTATAAGCAGTGCACAAATCCTTAACAAGCAAGACAGGAAACTGCATGGCTCACATTAGTAAATAATCATTCAGCTTCAGCTAGGGAATAGAAAAGAAAGCTTAAATTCATTTAAATTATCATTCAGATTCAGCTAGGGAATGGAATAGAAATCTTACATTCATTTTGGTAGCTGTTGCTCAAGGCTAAATAGATTTGCTGGAGATTCTGCTGGACTTATGTCTCTGATACTATAGCCTTTGTTAAGTTACTGGAAGATCAAGTTTTTTTCCGCTTCAGAGTTTAAGAGACTAATTGTTTCCAAGTACAGTTATCAGTAATGATAGGAGCAAATTAGTTTAATTCCGAGGTAAGATTTGGACACAAAGGCCAATAGAGACACCACTGGTTGGAATAAGGAGGGTGTTGTTTTATCACATTGGGTAAACCAGCAATGACCCCAATTCTGTAGTGTAGTGTGTGTTTGTGGGGGGGGGGGGGGGGGGGGGGGCGGTTGCATCTATGTTGCCTGTGCCATCTTTGTGTTCTGTTTCGCCTTGTGGGATTATAATCAGTGTTCATATGTTTTGTCTTGAGATTCACAGCGCAGTCAGACAATGGTGACGTTGTCAGTTTAAAAAACTGTTTTATGGTCCATCAGGGACCTCCAGCCTCACCATCTCGCCGAACGGCCCGCAGCTGGTCGTCCGGCTGAATAGCCCCCTGCGACTCCACTGCCAGGGGGACGGCGGGGCCGTGCAGTGGGTGCGGGTGGACCGGCCGGGCCGGAGGCTGCGGGGGGAGGAGAGGAAGGGCCGGAGCTCCACCATCCTCATCCCCCGCGCCCAGATCACCCACATGGGGCCCTACGCCTGCCAGGACGAGGCCTCTGGGGAGACCAGGTCCATCTACGTCTTTGTTAAAGGTAGGGTGGCCAGGTTAGGATGAATGGTTTTTTTGTATACGTGTGTGTTTGTGTGTGTGTGTGTGTGTGTGTGTGTGTGTGTGTGTGTGTGTGTGTGTGTGTGTGTGTGTGTGTGTGTGTGTGTGGATGTTAGTGTTTAGAGTAGGGTGTAAGCCTGGTGTGTTTGTCAGAATGAGAATATTTGCAGCATGTTTCTGAGATAGAGAGAGAGAGAAAGCAAAGTAATAGCCATTAATACAGTTCTTAATTTGTCATTGTTCAACCTTTGCCTTCCTGGGATGCATGCCATTGCCTTAAGGCAATATTTCTATGCTACACACAATACAAATAGACACAAATACAAATAAAAAACAGATATTTCTTTATTCACATGCATGCAGCTGTTTAACCAGACCACTAAAGAGTGTTTATTTGTACCTGCTGATACTTGTTTATATGCAGGGGCGTTGCTAGGAGTTGAAAGCATTCGTGGCTTAGCCCGGACCTGTAAGGGGGATCTGGGGACATTCTCCCCCGGGAAAACGTTTAAAATTCTGGCAGTTAAATGAAACACGTTCACGCCATTTGAGAGAGTAAGACAGACAGGGGAACAGTGAGCCTATGACAGCCCACGGCATGCAGGGCCCATCATCTGTCAGACTCACATGGACATTACTACGCCCATCACACTGCTTGTCAACATGATTGCTACATGATTGCTCACACTGACATGGCACATGGGCAGAAGACAGAAACATAAACAGGAAATTACATTTCATGTGAAGATCACACTGTAAGAATATCAGAAAATGACATCAGCCTTTGTTTGGCAAACCGAAGTTTAGATAGGCCAATAAAGAGTGCTGTCTGGAGATCGATTTTAAACTGGGAAAATACTGAGAAAAGGTCCTCTTTACCAAAGTCCGAGTAACATGTCTGCTTTTACTTTGCTCTTGCTCAAATGGTCAACAGGAGAAAACTCCTCCTCCACCTCCACCCATACCTGCTCCTCGTTGCCTTCCTTTTGCTCTTTGAAAAAGCTTCTTATATCCATAGCCTTCAAATCATGCCTTTAGGAATTAGCTAGCTATGCAGCTCTCTCTCTCTTTCTCTCTCTCTCTCTCTCTCTCTCTCTCTCTCTCTCTCTCTCTCTCTCCCTCTCACTCCTTGGTTGTCTCTCGCTCACACAAAATGCACGCATGCCAAGCAGTGTGAAATAGATCTGCAGCTGGAATGACACACAGACAACCCAAAACTTGTGTTTTTGATCAACAACATCATATTATTTTCAAGGGCTTTAATGTATGATCAGAATGACAGATGAAGAGACCTGGGGCTTTTTGTTATTCTTATATAACATTTTATATTCATAAAACATTATTATAGCTATTGCCCTGTACGCCCAGGCCTAACAACTCCCACGTGTACATACATAAAAACACACGCTTGTGTATTTGATCACACTGACTGCAAGCAATTGAGCGCAATCTGATATACCCGGCGGCACTGCCAGCGCAATTAGCACAATCAGCTCACCGCTTGCTTCTCACCATCCTTGTCTACCCTCGGCTTTGTGCCACACACACACTCACACACAGACACACACACACACACATGCACACACACACACATGGCTTGCAGCCCTCTTGATGCAGCAACTTCCCAGTGCCTGGAAACCCGACCCGCTCTAAACTCCCTCCTTCCCCCTGTTGTGTGTGTGTGTGTCTCTATTGGTTTGGTGATATAGCGTTGCTTTCGGCAGATCCGGCCAACGCTTTCCGCAGGTCTATGATGTCCGCCTTGCTGGTGGCCGTGGGGCACAGCGTCACCTTCCCGTGCCTGGCCACCGATCCAGACGTGTCGGAGGTGCGTCTGGAGACGTGCAGCGGGAGCCCACTGCCCAGCGGCATGCACTACGAGGCCAGCCTGGAGAGGGGCGTCGTGCTGGAGAGCGTGCAGCAGGGCTTTCAAGGGTGCTACCGCTGCGCGGGCAGGCTAAATGGAGAGGAGGTCAAGTCGGGGGAATACGAACTGGACATTCGTCTTGGTAGGAAAATGGACTTTTTTTTGTTTATTGGTTTATTATAAATGTGTGCTTGTGTGTGTGTGTGTGTACGTGTGTGCGTGTGTGTGCATGTGTATGTCTTTGTCCTTAACTCTGTGTGTGTGTGTGTGGGTGTGCGTGTGTGCATGTGTATGTCTTTGTGCTTAACCCTGTGTGTGTGTGTGTGTTTGTGTGTGTGTGTGCGTGTGTATGTGTTTGTGCTTAACCCTGTGTGTGTGTGTGTGTCTGTGTGTGTATGTCTTTGTGCTTAACCATGTGCATAGCATTTGTTTAAGAGAATATTTGCATGAAGTGTTTTTGTTTTGGTGTTTCCAGGGGGCTTTAAACTATTTGAATGGTGTGTGTGTGTGTGAATGTGTGTGCCTGTGTTTGTGAAAGCTTGTGAGAGTTTATGTGTGTATGTACGTGTGTGTGTTTGTCAACATTTTGTCCATAATATTGTGTTTTACTGTATGTGTTTCATGGGGATATATTGTTGCGCTAGTGTTTGTGCATTTGTAGACATCTGTTTGTTTGTGTTTGAGTCTATGTATACCTTTGTGTGTGTGTGCTTGTGCCTGTGTGTGTATGTGTGTGTGTGTGTGTATGTGTGTGTGTGTGTGCTCTTTTGTCTGTCTATGTGAGTAGGTGAATGAATCAGTGTGTGCTTGTGTGTCTGTGTCTGTCTGTCTCTCTTTCTGTGTGTGTGTCTGTGTCTGTCTCTCTTTCTGTCTGTGTGTGTGTGTGTGTGTGTGTGTGTGTGTGTCCGTGTGCGCACATGTGTGTAGCGTAACAGTGCGGTGTTTGTGTCAGCTCCAGACTCGGTGCCGGTGGTTGAGCTGCGGAGCCCGGAGAGGCTACTGCTCACCCAGGGCCAGAGCCTCACGCTCAGCTGCAGCACCAGCAACATCAACAGCGACATCAACGTGCGCTGGACATGGCCCCCTGCCGCGGTGAGAGAGAGAGAGAGCGAGAGAGGGGGGAGGGACAGGGAGAGAGAGGGAGAGGTAGAGAGAGGTAGGGAGAGAGGGAGAGGTAGAGAGGGGGAGAGGGAGGGAGGGACAGGGAGAGAGAGAGAGAGGTAGAGAGAGCTAGGGAGAGAGAGAGAGTGGGGGGGGGGGGGCTGTTTGAGGATGCACTCCCAGTCATAGCTTCTTCCTCTCTCGTGAGCCAGGCTCAGTGACCATAAGAAGTGGGACTTCCCCATTCTGAGCTGGGTTTTGCTCAGGGTTTCTCCTGGTTAAAGGGGTGGTGGCCTTACAATGGTGAGACCAAGTGGCTTGATCTTGGAATTTAGTACACAAACGCCGTGCGGATCCTTTGTATTTGTAGACACTATTTCTATTCCTATTGTAATTAGACACTTACTATGTTAATTGTGCTATAAAGTATGGCATGGTCATTTGACAGTGGGACGCCCTTGCTGTAGCTTTTGTCAGTAGAGTGGGAATCATAAGCATGAGGAATTCACCAAAAAGCTTGTTGTTGGCTTTGTTTTGGTAGCCATGTTTGCGTGCCTCTTGTCTTCCGTTGTGTGGTGTCGCCGGCGACAAGTGTGCAACCTCATCTTCACTGGTCCTCTACTCTTCCTCTCCAGCGGCCCTCGGAGCACCCGTCCTCACGCATCCTGACGGAGCCCGTCATCACCCATGTGCGTGGCAGGACGCTGCACATTGGCTCCGTGGTGCCGGCCGACTCCGGCAGCTACCGGTGCGAGGCCAAGAACGAAAAGGGCACCAGCGCGAAAGAGTGTATGGCTGGACGTCTACGGTGAGATCCCTCGATCCCTTTTCATGTGCAGAATAGAAACAACAACAAATGAACACCAATAAATAAAACTGAATTGAATTGAATTGAATTGAATTGAATTGAATTGAATTGAATTTAATTGAATTGAATTCAACTGAACTGACCTGAACTGATATGAACTGAAAGGATCTGAACTGAATTGAATTGAATTGAATTGAATTGAATTGAATTGAATTCAACTGAATTGACCTGAACTGAAAGGATCTGAACTGAATTGAATTCAACTGAACTGAACTGAACTGAACTGAACTGAACTGAACTGAACTGAACTTGAATTTTATTTAATTTAATTTAACTGATGTTATAAACTATGGACTGACTGCTGCAGTATACATGCGGTTTGTGCCTGTGCAGTAAGTAGCATGTGGTTGCGTCTGGCTGTCTAATAACCATGGCTCTCCACTATGTTTATGCCACAGGCAAAGGCTTCATCAGAGTGAACGGGACCAGCAACAGGACGGTGCGCGTGCGGGTCGGCGAGAACCTGTCTCTGAGGACCGAGATAGAGGCCTACCCCAGACCCCACCGCATCACCTGGAGGTACATGGGCCAGGAGCTGTGGAACACCTCTGATCACATCATCGTCACACTCAGCCAAGGACACAGGTATGTACTTCACACACACACACCCACACACACACACACACACACACACACACACACACACACAGACACACACACACACACAGACGCACACACACACACACACACACACAGACACACACACGCAAGCACACACACACACACACTCACACACACACATACTTGCGCTCGTGCACACACATGCACGCACACACTGGCGCACACACACACACACACATGCACACACACTCACACACTGTTACAAACTTGAGTATATTTACATTTCTATTTGGTTTATGTATTTGTTTACTTAATTAGTGGCACCGGCTGCCTCAGGTCCCTCAGTAGGACTGGGGTTATGCCTTCAATTGCAATGATGAGGAACCGGCGTGAGGGAGAGAACAGCGATGGTGTAGAGTGTGTGAGGTATCGAGTTGAAGGAGAGAACAGCGATGGTGTAGAGACTGTGGGCCTCATTTACTAACAGAATTGCGCCCACTTCAGGCCCCTAATTATGTATTAGTAACGAAACTAGAGGTGTTTTAGCATGACATATCAGCTGCTAAATGAAAACTGTGCGTGCGAGAAATTTGACACAATTAATTAAAAAAATGTCCACCCATCCTTCAAGGAGAGAAAAGCGATTGTGTAGAGACTGTGAGCAGAAGTTGTTCATTTGTCTGGAGGGTTTGGGGTTTTTTGGGGGGTTACTCTGGAAAGGAGTGTTTTGGGGGATTACTCCGGAGAGGAGGGTTTTGGGGGTTACTCCGGCGAGGAGGGTTTTGGGGGGTTACTCCGGCGAGGAGGGTTTTGGGGAGTTACTCCGGAGAGGAGGGTTTTGGGGGGTTACTCCGGAGAGGAGGGTTTTGGGGGGTTACTCCGGAGAGGAGGGTTTTGGGGGGTTACTCCGGAGAGGAGGGTTTTCTCTGGCCTGATCAGCCTAGAGGGAGGTGGGTTAGCTCGGCTCCACGACCAGGGCAAGTGGGTCATTGTGCTCGTGTTTCCTTGCGTTTCAAGCCAGCTAATCACCTGTTGCCACCCGGGAGGAGTGAACATAGTGACTCACACACACACACACACACACACACACACACACAAACACACACACACACACACACACACACACACACACACACACACACACACACACACACACACACAGCAAGGGCAGTGAACATAGTGACTCACACGTCACAGTGACGTTGGTAACGAAGGTAATGTTAAGCCTCATCTCTCTGAGTGGTCCCAGGTGTTAGACTGTTTCAGTTAGGTTTGTTTTGTTTTGTCACACAGACACACACACACACACACACACACACACACACACACACACACACACACACACACACACACACACATACATGCTTATCCTAAGCATACCAAAAAAGAAATGGAAATCAGCACATTGGAATGTAAATCAGTTTGCATCTTTAGTTGTTCTTCTGGAATGCCCTACTCTCTGTCATTTGAGTGTATCTTATGTTTATCAAGCTGGGAGAGTATCGGGTACACACACACATACACCTGTCTAATCCTTGTAACAATATTCCTAACAAAAACCCACAAAACCTTGTATTTTAAGAAAGTCAGAAGCATCAGAAGCATCTTGTACCCCCAACCCCTTCCCTTGCCCTAACCTCGGCTCTGGGCTCTCTGCTCTGGGCTCTCTGCTCTCTGCTCTCTGCTCTCTGCTCTGGGCTCTGGGCTCTGGGCTCTCTGCTCTGGGCTCTCTGCTCTCTGCTCTCTGCTCTCTGCTCTCTGCTCTGGGCTCTCTGCTCTGGGCTCTCTGCTCTCTGCTCTCTGCTCTGGGCTCTGGGCTCTGGGCTCTCTGCTCTCTGCTCTCTGGGCTCTCTGCTCTCTGCTCTGGGCTGTACTCTCTGCTCTGGGCTCTACTCTCTGCTCTGGGCTCTGGGCTCTGGGCTCTGGGCTCTCTGCTCTGGGATCTCTGCTCTGGGCTCTCTGCTCTCTGCTCTGGGCTCTCTGCTCTGGGATCTCTGCTCTCTGCTCTGGGCTCTCTGCTCTCTGCTCTCTGCTCTCTGCTCTCTACTCTGCGCTCTGGGATCTGGGATCTGGGATCTGCTCTCTGCTCTGGGCTCTGGGCTCTCTGCTCTCTGCTCTCTGCTCTGGGCTCTGCTCTCCACTCTCTGCTCTCTGCTCTCTGCTCTCTGCTCTCTGCTCTCTGCTCTCTGCTCTGGGCTCTGCTCTCTGCTCTGGGCTCTCTGCTCTGGGCTCTCTGCTCTGGGCTCTACTCTCTGCTCTGTGCTCTGTGCTCTCTGCTCTCTGCTCTGGGCTCTGGGCTCTCTGCTCTCTGCTCTCTGCTCTCTGCTCTGGGCTCTCTGCTCTGGGCTCTCTGCTCTCTGCTCTCTGCTCTGGGCTCTGGGATCTTTGCTCTCTGCTCTGGGCTCTCTGCTCTGGGCTCTGCTCTCTGCTCTGGGCTCTCTGCTCTGCTCTCTGCTCTCTGCTCTGGGCTCTACTCTCTGCTCTCTGCTCTGGGCTCTGGGATCTTTGCTCTCTGCTCTGGGCTCTCTGCTCTGGGCTCTACTCTCTGCTCTGGGCTCTCTGCTCTCTGATCTGGGCTCTGGGTGCTTTAATCGTGAACATTGAACCCGGAGCATAGTGATGGTCATGATCACGTGTGATCACCAGGGTAAATTACCTCTGGGTTTTCTGTTTTCTGCTCAGTGCCACGATGTACGAGCATGATAAGATCAGCAGTTCATCTGCATACATACACACAAACAGCGAGAGAGAGAGAGAGAGAGAGAGAGAGAGAGAGAGAGAGAGAGAGAGAAACGAGAAGATGCTCATTTCTTGCCCACGTGACGTTCCTGAGGGTTTGGGGTTTTTAGGGTCAAGCTTCGCTGCAGTGTCCATGTGAACTGCAAATACCAGTCAAGGCTGACCTGGAGTCAGGAAGCGAGATAAAAAAGACCCTTCATGCAGACTGACCAGATCAGATCAGCTCTCCACTGTGTTGTGTCAGTGCTGCCTTGATCAGATGAAGAGAAGGACTGCTGAAGTACACACACACACACACTCACACACACACACTCACACACACACGTTTCCCAGAACCTGAACGACAAGAAATGAGATGATGCTTTTGGGGAATGTCACACACACACACACACACACACACACACACACACACACACACACACACACACACACACTCACACTCACACTCACACTCACACACACACACACACACACACACACACACATACTCACACACACACACAGCAGGGGCAGTCTTGATGATCAGGAAAGAGTTATTTTTTATTTTCTATCCCTTAAGCTCACATATGAATGCAAATGAGTATTAAACCCCAGTTTGATTCTGTTCTGGCTTTCATATTGATCCATTCTTTCACATTGATCCATTCATTCATATTGATATTTGATATTACATGATGTGTGCTTTGGTCATTAAATAGGCACTCTCTACTCCATTCTGATATGGGCTGGTGTGTTCCCCTCTGCAGGTACCGTAGCGAGCTGAAGCTGGTGAGGATGAAGGTGTACGAGAGCGGCGTGTACTCCTTCGAGGCCTCCAACGGCGACGCATCAGTCAACGAGACGTTCACCGTCCACGTTATCAGTAAGCTGACACGCCACGCCCAGTCTCTTCTAAAGCGGCTCGGATTCGAAATCCATCATGTATAAATGGGAAAATAGCTTTAACATATACAATAGGTAAAACAAAATGGTTGTGCACAAATAGGAAAATAGTTTATGGTATTTCTAACAATGCAGTCATGTAGAAACAGGAAAATAGATACAACGTTTGTAATAGTTATAACAAAATATTTATATAGATATTATTAAAGAGTCACAACAGTATTGCTGCACTATGGTTTGAATGTTAGTTGGATACAGGGCTATCACAAGAGACGATTATCACTGCTGTAATTTGAGTATTGGGTGACTGCGAGGGTTGACCTCTGACTCCTGACCTCTGACCTGTAGGCAAGCCAGAGATCGTGTCTCATGAGGGACCAGTGGACGGACAGGTGCGCTGCGTTGCAGAGGGATACCCCGCTCCTCTGATCACTTGGTATTACTGTGACCAGCCTCACGCCAGGTGACTCAAATGACACACACAAACGCACGCGTGCACACACACACACACACACACACACACACACACACACATGCATGCACGTACACTCATGTGTAATCAAACTGATAACATCGTCCAAATGCAATGTTCCAGTAGATTAAGTGGTCAGCTCATTTTAAAATTTGTAAGAAAGAAAATACAATTATCCATTTTAAAACTGCATGATGTATGAGAGGCAAGGCTTTTGGAGATTTAAAGGAGTTTCCTAAACTAGAGAGAAAGGTATAAAATATCAAGTTAAACATTGAAATGCAAACGTATTAAACAACTGTGCTCTGACCTAATACAGTCACATGTGATGGCATCCTTGCCATGATTAGAACCAATACAATGACAAATATAGGACAGTGATCCCCTATGATGTCAGTCTGTTGACAAATGAAAACATTCACCACCTTAAGGTGGCGTGACTGCTGCTATACCATGGCTCGATTGTGATTGGCCATGAGAGGTCATGTGACCAGTGTTTGCCCAGTGGGGGGAAGCACAGCAGAGGGAGATCCAGTCTCGAGTCAATGAAAGCGCAATGAGTAAGAGGAGATTATCCAGTCACTGCCTAATCGTCATTCAAATCCATAGGGGGTCTATCCAGGCTCACACTAGCACTAGCCACAGATACGTGACATGCTTAATTGGCCTGGATTTCATTGGTGTTGGTGTACTTGACTGATCAGCACTGTTGAATCTGTGTTCTTAAGTGTCAGCTTAATAAGGCCTGCAGGTAAACAGTATGGTACACGCACGCAAGGGTGAAATTGGAATTTGCAATGGGTGGGGGGGTTGAGCTTACACTAAAGCACAAGAGAATACTAATATGAATGAATTATTATGCATGGACCTGTCTTTTAGTAAGTAAGTTAAAAGGGAATTGATTTGCATTCTACAGTTTTGAAATACAAACAGACATTTGTCATTTTATAGCTAGGAAATGATCAAACTAGCTTGCATTACCGAGCCATGGTGTAATTTGAGTTGCTCTGACAGTCTACTCAAACCATGCTAGCCAGCTTGAACTTGAGCTTGCCAACTACCCTAATGTTACAGTTAGCTAGCTTATCTCAAGTAGGCTACATCTTGTTAAATATGATTTAGTAAAATATGTGTAAAAAAAATGACACGTATGTTGTTTAAGCAGAATATCAGACCAATTTACATTAATTTAGGAAACAAAATGAGGTCAGCTTCTATGTTTCCATCCATCTATCCATGCCATCTGCGCCGTCTGACTGACAAAAGAGGGGGTTGATCTGCAAGGTGGCTTTTGGGGAAACCCCTTGACAACAGGGAGGGAAACCCTGTGAAACATCCGATATTTACAAGTTGCTTCATTTTATATACTTTACAGTTGCAATTAGTATCATTAGAGTTCTATGACCTAATGGTAGGAGTGAAAAGATATTTTAGTCATTGTTTGAATTATTAAAACAGAGATTTGTACATACATTGTTGAAGATTGATGCAGTGCGGTTAAATGTCACCACATCCATACATAAATGTGCTGGGGCTGATCTCTATTTAACCTCTGTTTACATGTATAAACATACATAGATACACAGACACACACGCACACACGCACACACACACACACACACACACACACACAGAGAGAGAGAGAGAGAGAGCGGGGGGTAGAGAGAAAAAGATACTAGACAACATTCCAAAAGAGGTTCTTAGCTTTTGGAAGCCAAAAAATAGTTTCGCCATAAGTCTGCATTTAAGCCTTTGGCATTTCAAAATAAAACACCCCTCCCTCCCTAAGCCGGGCAAGTTTCAGATCCAAAGCTGTGTGTCCTTGAGGCGGAGAATCCTGCCAAAAGCCCTTCACTACCCTCAGCAGCCTCGGTAAGGCAAGGCCCTCTGCCAGCGGGTTTTCTCACAGGGATGCATCACACTTTGTATCGTGGAAGACCGTGAAAATGCACTTCAAGAGGTAGTGCTTTGTCTTAGTCCATGGTGGTGGAACATATCTCCCTTTTATCTCGTCCTCTCTATCTGCACGCGTCTGCAGTGCTTTGTCACGCTACATTCCAAACATGAATGT
Organism: Clupea harengus; assembly: GCF_900700415.2. NCBI lineage: Eukaryota > Metazoa > Chordata > Actinopteri > Clupeiformes > Clupeidae > Clupea > Clupea harengus. The sequence goes on from NC_045161.1 coordinate 22,111,167, forward strand.
TAGATTGGCTCTTCAGTGAACTGCACTGAGGAGTGTGGCTGCAGGGGAACCCTGAAAACCTCAGGAACCTGTTAGACACTTATTTCATTCCTGTTCAGTCGTTTTTGGGGGATTGAGGCCTTCCAGTACCATTCGTGCTGACATTTGGCACACACTCACAGCCGTGGCAAGAAATGAATGAGTGTCCAGCCATACGGATATTCAGGCCCTGAAAAGCCCCTTCTTGGTCCTCCCGCTTGTGCATAGGGCTGGTCTGACTGGTCTACAGTAATAGGCTGCTATTCTCACTGTCCTGTGATGCATAATAATGAAGGGATTACCAGAACATCATAGATGGCCTCCTCAGCACCTACAGTACATTCCCTCATAGAGCTCAGTGTGTGCAGCGGCACGGAGGCACAATGGCCTTATATGGCAGAGAGATACAATGACCTTATATGGCAGAGAGATACAATGGCCTTATATGGCAGAGAGATTGGTGGTGCTGGATGAGTATTTCAACACATTTGAATATTGTTTGATTGTTCAAGTTTTTAGATAAGAATTTCAAGAAGTGTGGTAGAATTTGAGTCGGGGGGTCTGGGACTGGCCCCTCTGCTTCCGGTCCCGTGGTGCTGTGTGTAATTAGGCATGTCTGCCGTGTGTGTCTCACCTGCAGGTGCTCACAGCTGCTTAACGCCACGCAGGAGGAGGAGGACATCGTCACGGTGACGCTGTCCAACCCGGCGTTCGGCATCCGCGAGGTGGAGAGCCGCCTGAACATCAGCAAGAGCAACTTCCCCACGCTGGAGTGTGTGGCCACCGTGGAGGGCGAGCAGGTCTACACACTCTTCTCCATCAGCGGTGAGACATGATACATGATACACACACACACACTTACACACACACACACACACACACACACACACACACACACACACACACACCACACACTCACACACACACACACACACACACTCACACACACACACACACACACACTCACACACACACACACACACACACACACGCACACACACACACACACACACACACACACACACACATACACATACACACAGACACACACACACACACATACACACACACACACGCACCCTCACACACACCACACACACACACACACACATATGGACACACACACACACACATATATGGGCATGCTTGATCTCTGGCTTGCTCCCAAGCACACAGCCACCTCTAGACGGCCGCACAGCAGCAAGCACATTTCTCAACTCACTCTGTTTCTATCCACTCTTAATCTCTCTGTGTGGTTCACACACAATGGCCTCCACACCAACGCTAAAAGTATTATCAACAATGCTGTTTGCACACTGTGTAGGCCCTCATCTGACGTATTCTGTGTTTCTTGTTTAGTCATTCTGTCTCCATCTTGTCCGCAGAATGTCAGTAAAGGCGATATCATTAAAGCTGTTTACAACACAACATGCTTCATACAGCCCTTCCCTTCTGTCTTTCTTTGAGATCTTTATTTTGTCCATGGAGTTTTTATCACTTCAGTAGCGGCCTCCTCGGGGTCTAGTTTCTAGCCATTCTGTCTGTGTCTGGTCCGAGCTGCAGCTGGCTCTCCTCCTCCTGAAGGCTGTCATGCGCTATTTCTCCCAGCAGCCTGCAGACCTCTGTATCTAAATGAACCACGACCTTGGCCCATTCCATCCCGTGGCCGAATGCATCATTTGAAATCCTAGCTAAACCCACAGCTCCAGTATCAGTTACCACTGCTTAACCCCTCTCATCCCACCCAAGTGTCCTTACCCCTCACACACCCCCCCCCAACACCCCCCACCTGAATTTCAGTATCTTTTGGGAAGCACCGGATTAGATTTGCAATGTTTGGTAAACAGTTACGACAAAAGGTATTAGCTCTAAATCTTGACCTCCATTTTAAGCGTGGCATCCTTCTAACTCACAATCAAAAGCTCAGGTCATATCACACTTTATCTCCTCTAGTCTCCGAAGGTCAAACACTTCCTCTCTCTGATTCAATTTAGTGCAGATAACTTCATTTTGGACTATGAAACTCTGTTTAGTGCAGATAACTTCATTTTGGACTATGAAACTCTGTTGACATTGCTCCTGGCTCCGACCCCCCCCGCCCCCTCGCTGTAACTGAGAGGCACAAAAACGGACTTTTGCAAACATTCCCATCGTGTGGCTCTCTTGAGAGCTTGCCTAGATGGACAAAGCGGTGCCAAAGCTGAAACAAAGGCTCCTCGGATCATTACTGGCAGGAACCAGTGAGCTGGAGAAACCTGGGAGGAGATTCTCCTGCAGGAGGAGGCCTCGGAGGTTGGGCGCTTTGAGGGTGGGTGCGTGGGGTGGGTAGAGGGGACGGGAGGAGGCCTCAGAGGCTGGGCGCGCTGAGGGCGGGTGCGTGGGGCGGGTGCGTGGGGTGGGTAGAGGGGACGGGAGGACGCAGGGCAGGTGGCTCTAGGGAGGGGGATGAGGTGTTTTTTTTTTTTTTTTATGTGGACGTCGCCTGCTCAGCATCAAAGCCCTCCCACAGGGTCTGTCCAGGACTGGGAACTCAGGGCTGGGGGGGGGGGGGGGGGCAAAATGCTGCAGATATGGTGGGGGTGCGTGAGTGGGGGGGGGCACCACCGGAGGGAGGGCCGGTGTTTGGACGCAGTGGGGTGAAGAAAAGAAGGTAGGGCTTTGAGAAGGGAGGGCTTTGAGAAGGCTCTGACAGGTTTACAGCGGATTAGATCCTGCACACTCTGCACTCTCAGCTTTGCAGTGGAGAGAAAGCTCCTTAGCACTAAAGAGCTTATTATCGCCCCCCGAGGACAGAACAGCAGAGCAATAACACATCAGAAACATGCTAAGAAAAACAATACCGAAGCTCCACCAGAGGAACGCCACCAGAAGTGGGCACGAAAAGACTAGAGCTGAGAAACAAACGCAAAACATGACAAACATGACATGACAAAATGTGCTTCACAAAGACTAAAGTACTGGGGGCTTTCCTAATTAAGCGTTGATATGAAGGGCTATATGGGTAGTCATAGTTAAGCTTATGTCATAATGTTCAAGTGTTTATTTTGAATGCATGAAGAGGTTTCTGGGCGTGTGGCGAATCCCTCAGTCATGCTACTCTCTACCGGAACAATCAAACAAGCTTGTCAACATCTGTGGGAAAACCCTGAAATGTTTGAAAAGCACAGAGGTACAATGGCCTTATATGGCAGAGAGATTGTCGTCTTGTACCAAACTGCCCTTGTAGTCTTTTCACCTCTCTTCCCCTAACACCTGGGATTATTTTCTCAGCCTGACGTTGTTCTTCCCTCATCGTAGACTGCTAGCTTATTATTATTATTATTATTATTACTAAAGTCATAAGGCCTGCCAAACAAGAGAGGGCTTACGTAGAAATGGCAGGCAGGTGAAGGGTCAACGGCGGATCAAGCAAGGAGAGGATCTTTGACTCCCAAAGCCGCTCCTTGGCGTGCAAGATATGGATGGCTGCTCCTGACGGCAGTCGGTTAAAAGTCGGTGGGGTGTGTGGAGGTGGCATTTACGCCCCTTGTCTAGAGAGTCTGGACTGTCTGCTAAGACTTGATATTTAGGTTTTTCTGGTTCAGGGTGGGAAGTCTGGGATTTCCCCCCTTTGAGGAGGAGTCTGAAAGCTGAGCTGCTCCTCAAAGTGCCCCTCTCTCTCTCTCTCTCTCTCCTCTCTCTCTCTCTCTCTCTCTCTCTCCCTCTATCTATCTCTCCCCCCCCCCCCTCTCTCTCTACCCCTCCCCTCTCTCTCTACCCCCCCTCCCACCCCCTCTCGTTACCAGGTGGCACAAACATGATTCCACTCAGCTGTCAGTAATCGTGATGACGTGCTTCTCGTGATGACAATGACAGCACTGCACTGCACTGCACTGCACTTGAGCATTCTAATCACATGTCCTCTCATCTCATAATCATCACTCTTCCAAGTGTGAGCGTTTGTTTTGATGGCTTGCTTTTGGGATGGTTGGCCGTTTTTGAGTGCAGATCTCTTCTGCAAACATCATTTGTGACCTCTTCACTATGCACACCCCATACAGTGTTGAGTGTGCTGGGTTTCCTGACCTACTTTGACATGACATTCATTGTATTGGTTGATACAGTCAGTCATTGGTACAGTACATACAGTCGTTGGTTGTGTTGATTCTAAGGTCTGTTTACATGGTGGGAGATGATGTGCCTCAGTGATGAATCTCTCAAGTTTGGATGGAATTAATGGTCTCTTTGAAGCACACATACTCAGATCGTATGGACCCAGTCCCCAAAACCTCCTTTAGTTCTTTTTTTTTAGCCCTCAGTTTAGCTTATCCTTGGTTTGTGTATGTGGCATTGGGCCTCATGCAGCAACAATCTCTTCAATTTCTCTCAATTTTCTGTTAAAAGAAAAAAATAAGAGAAGTCTGCTCCAGATGCATCAAACATTCTTAACCAGCCAAATCTGCTCTTACCCTGGCGTGCTGACTGATGAACCCCGCTAAACACTATATAAGGGCAGTTGTTTGTTATTAGGTAACCCCCCTGAACACTATATAAGGGCAGGTGTTTGTTATTAGGTAACACCCCTACACACTATATAAGGGCAGGTGTTGTGCCGTGAGCAAATACTCTGACGCATGCCCAAGAATTGGAGAGATGCAACCAAAAAAAACAGACTGGAAGAAGAAGAAGAAGAACTTTAGCAGTAGTGAAAAATGTTTATTATCTGAGCATCTTTAGATAGTCTATAGGGGGCCATCCAAATCAAGTGTGTTTATAATCTGAGCATCTTTAGATAGTCTATAGGGGACATGATCCAAATCAAGTGTGTTTATAATCTGAGCATCTTTAGATAGTCTATAGGGGGCCATGATCCAAATCAAGTGTGTTTATAATCTGAGCATCTTTAGATAGTCTATAGGGGGCCATGATCCAAATCAAGTGTGTTTATAATCTGAGCATCTTTAGATAGGTTATAGGGGGCCATCCAAATCAAGTGTGTTTATAATCTGAGCATCTTTAGATAGTCTATAGGGGGCCATCCAAATCAAGTGTGTTTATAATCTGAGCATCTTTAGATAGTCTATAGGGGGCCATCCAAATCAAGTGTGTTTATAATCTGAGCATCTTTAGATAGTCTATAGGAGGCCATCCAAATCAAGTGTGTTTATAATCTGAGCATCTTTAGATAGTCTATAGGGGGCCATCCAAATCAAGTGTGTTTATAATCTGAGCATCTTTAGATAGTCTATAGGGGGCCATCCAAATCAAGTGTGTTTTATAATCTGAGCATCTTTAGATAGTCTATAGGGGGCCATCCAAATCAAGTGTGTTTATAATCTGAGCATCTTTAGATAGTCTATAGGGGGCCATGATCCAAATCAAGTGTGTTTAAAAATCTGAGCATCTTTAAATAGTCTATAGGGGGCCATCCAAATCAAGTGTGTTTATAATCTGAGCATCTTAGATAGTCTATAGGGGGCCATCCAAATCAAGTGTGTTTATAATCTGAGCATCTTTAGATAGTCTATAGGGGCCATCCAAATCAAGTGTGTTTATAATCTGAGCATCTTTAGATAGTCTATAGGGGGCCATCCAAATCAAGTGTGTTTATAATCTGAGCATCTTTAGATAGTCTATAGGGGGCCATCCA
>NC_045161.1:22121813-22146813 GCF_900700415.2 Clupea harengus
TTTGTGTGTGTGTGTGTGTGCATGCGTGCGTGCATGTGTGTGTTTTGTGTGTGTGTGTGTGTGTGTTTGTGCGTGCGTGCATGTATGTGTTTGTGTGTGTGTTTGTGCGTGCGTGCATGTATGTGTTTGTGTGTGTGTTTGTGCGTGCGTGCATGTATGTGTTTGTGTGTGTGTTTGTGCGTGCGTGCATGTATGTGTTTGTGTGTGTGTGTATGTGTGACACTCATGTGACGCTCCATCCTCAGGTCCCACCCTTGTGATCACGGAGTACTGTTGCTTCGGCGACCTCTTGAACTTTCTGAGGAAGAAAAGAGACTCGTTCTTCTGGTCCAAGGAAGAGGAGGACACTCACTACAGAAATGTCCCAATGCAGACTAACGGTTCCAGGTGAGCAGGACTGAACACCATGGAGCGGAGTGCAGGGGTGGATCATTTGAAATCTACAACGACATGACTGCAAAGGGGTTAATAAGGATAGTATGTAACTAGATCAGGTTAATCAGAGGTTAAGGAGGTTAAAGGATAAGGGTTTAGGTGGTAGAATGGGATGTAGGTTTGGTTTTGGACAGAATGAGATGTTTCGGCTCGTCTCCTCACAGGGAATGTTGAGTTTGGTTTGCCACCACTTACCTCAGCTCTTACTGGGTCTACCAATAAAATGTTTGCCCTTACAGAGATGCCCCACCAAAATATCCAGTTTACAGTAAGATGTCGACAAAACAATGGACACAGTAAAATGTTGTGGAGTGGTTACACCAGACTGTTTGTATTTGACAGGAAGATACTTTGTTAAGGTGAAACTTTAGACAGCAATCACTCCTGCCCCAATGTAAATCCCTATGTTGAGATGAAAGAAGGATTTAGGCAGGTAAATGGACTGCATTTATATAGCACTGTGCCGTCTTCGGTAAGCTCTACGCTGACAGCCAGCTAAACTCTTCCTACAAATCACGACTCTGAAGATGTACGTAGTCCACAGGTTTAATGATAATAGATAGGAAGTGTAAACTGAAATTTACAAAAGACATAGACAAATAAATTCGAGCATAAACATATAGTCATTGCATACAGTTACGATAGGTTAAATAAACATATATTGTATCTCACAAAATTCACAACAAAGGATAAAACATACCAACGATGCCTTGTTAAGGTCCAGATGTATGCAGGTTAGCTGTAGATAACACGAACATTAAATAATACGCTTGAATTGGCTGAACTGATTAGTTCGTTTGTCTTATTTATAGTTATAAACGGGTCACGCGAATTGACAGTTAAGGCTTGATTTGTAAAATGACAACTTGAAATAAAAACACTTATTGAAATGCACGAACCATAACGGAAACACAATAGAATGTTAAACATTGTGACAAAACATCTATTCTCTCACCTCCCAACCAGACACATCGTAACAAAACAAGCACATCTCTACTCATAGAGCACTCAAAGCGCTTCACACAGATGAATGCCTCAGACTTCTACCCATTCGCACACCGATGGCTATCTAAGGTGCCAACTGCATATTGGGAGCGGTTGGGGGTTCAGGGTGTTGCTCAAGGACACTTCGACACTTGGTGAAGAGGAGTCGGGATCAAACGCCTCCTCCTGATCCACTATCGCCAGGTACATGCAAAGGCATGAACTGTGTTCTTTCTCTGGTCTTTCCCCAGGGAGCCCAACAACAGCTACGTGGTCATGAAGCCTGCAGTGACTCGTCCTCTCGCACCCGCACCCACTCACCCCTCAGGGAAGAGACGATCACTACGCAGAGGTGAGATGAGATGGAGCCCTGTTCATTCTCTTCTCTTCTCTTCTCTTCTATTTTTCTTCTCTTCTCTTCTCTTTCCTTCTCTTCTCTTCTCTTCTCTTCTCTGCTCTTCCCTTCTCTTCTCCTTTTCTTTTCTCTTCCCTTCTCTTCTCTTCCCTTCCCTTCCCTTCTCTTATCTTCTCTTCTCTTCCCTTCTCTTCTTTTCTCTTCTGTTCTCATCTCTTCTCTTCTCTGCACTACACTTTTTGCTTTCTTGTACAGTGGTGCTCCTTTCTGTTGCGTTGTCAATCGTTCATGAGCACATTTTGAACAGCTGTGTGTCTCTCTGTCTCAGGTACCTCTGCTAATGAGTCTGACCTGCTGAATGAGCCGACGCAGGATGACGCCCTCCCTCTGGACACTGAGGACCTGCTCAGCTTCTCATACCAAGTGGCCAAGGGCATGGACTTCCTGGCCTCCAAAAATGTAAGCATCTCTTCTTTTCTCTTCTTTTTTGTTTTCTTTTACATTTTTTGTTGTATTTTACTTTAAAGTGCCTTTCAGGACACTGTCATTGCAGGGGGGAGGGGAATCCAAGTTATAAACAAAAAGCATTCTTAAGTAAGAATTCCCATTGAGCATATCAGCCTTAAAAGAGTTTGGAAAGCAGTGTTAAAATCAGCCTTAAAAGAGTTCTGAAAGCAGTGTTAAAATCAGCCTTAAAAGAGCTCTGAAAGCAGGGTTAAAATCATCCTTAAAAGAGTTCTGAAAGCAGGGTTAAAATCAGCCTTAAAAGAGTTCTGAAAGCAGGGTTAAAATCAGCCTTAAAAGAGTTCTGAAAGCAGGGTTAAAATCAGCCTTAAAAGAGCTCTGAAAGCAGGGTTAAAATCATCACAGTGGTCCATATAGTGGGGACGTGAGTTCCAGAGCCTCTGTGCCTCTCATCTCTTCTCTTCTCTTCTCTTCTCTTCTCTTCTCCTCTTCTCTTCTCTTCTCTTCACTTCTCTTCTCTTCTCTTCTCATCTCTTCTCTTCTCTTCTCTTCTCCTCTTCTCTTCTCTTCTCTTCTCTTCTCCTCTTCTCTTCTTCTCTTCTCTTCTCTTCTCTTCTTCTCTTCTCTTCTTCTCTTCTCTTCTCTTCTCTTCTTTTCTCTCCTCATCTCCTCTTCTTTACTCTCCTTCCTCTTCTCTTGTTTTCCTCTGATGTTGCCCTCCTCTCTCATTCCTCTCTCCCTCCCTCACTTACTTATTCCTCACACACATGTGAGCTCACAGGCACTTGAACTCACATTCCTGCAGTTCAGCACATTCCGGAGCGTTTGTGTCATTCATTCAGCATATTTCCCCACTGAAAGCACAGCAGCCATGTCAGATGAACAGGCGCCTTTGGGATCCTTCTGAATCGCCACTGCCGTCTCGGAGCATGACACGGGATAGCTCATTTAATAGTGAAACATCCTTTTACACTTCAAGTTTCGTCCCAACTCTGCAACCCAAGCAGCCTCTTTGTCTGTCTTCGACATAGTCATACGATCCTGTTCACTGCTCTGGTTACTCACACACACACACACACACACACTCATGTATAGAAAAACACACACAAACAAGATCACACACACACACATGCATACCCACCCACACACACACACACACACACACACACACACACACACACACACACATATACACGTACACGTACACACACACACACACACACACACACACACACATACACACACACATACGCACACACACACGCACACACACATAAACACGTACACGTACACATACACACACACACACACACACACACACTTGCACACACACACATCCCAATCTAAAGTAATGTAATACATGCTAAGTGTAATTTATTAGGAGTTGAAATCAATGTGAGCCCCTCAATCAGTTCCAGAAAGAAAGCACTTAGCCAGGTGCCCTGTGACATCGTCTGTGTGCTTTAATGACCTTATCAATATTTCACCGCTCAGCTCTATTGTGCCTTCTGGATCTGTGAATAAGTGTGCACTGTGCCCGTGTGTGTTAATGTGTTAACCAACCAAATGGTGTGTGTGTGTGTGTGTGTGTCTGTGTGTGTCTGTGTGTGTGTGTGTGTGTGTGTGTGTGTGTGTGTGTGTGTGTGTGTGTGTGTGTGTGTGTGTGTGTGTGTGTGTGTGTTATGCAGTGTATCCACAGGGACCTCGCGGCCAGAAATATCCTCTTAACTGAAGGCAGAGTGGCCAAGATCTGTGACTTCGGACTTGCCCGTGACATCACAACTGACTCCAACTATGTTGTCAAGGGAAACGTAAGTGTGTGTGTGTGTGTGTGTGTGTGTGTGTGTGTGTGTCTGGGTGTAAGCACACCTCAATACAATGCACACCACAATATAATGTCTGTCAGACAACATTCATGACAAATCCTTGTCTCTTGTTTTGTTTTGCCTTGCCCTTAACTGCCAGCGATGGTCCACATCCTGTGTTGTTCTGTCTGCTGTCCTCCACTCATGATGTATTTCCTGTGTAGGCCCGTCTGCCCGTGAAGTGGATGTCTCCAGAAAGCATCTTTGATTGTGTTTACACGTTCGAGAGCGATGTTTGGTCGTATGGCATCCTGCTGTGGGAAATCTTCTCTTTGGGTAAGCCTGAGCTGATTCCACACACACACACACACACACACACACACACACACACACACACACACACACACACACACACACACACACACATGGAGCCTGAGCTGAGTCCAAGTCCGCGCTGAACTTTCATTAACTTCCCAGTGTTGTTTATACAGCTGACGCTGGATCCATGAAGGTTAATTGATCCAATTTTTCCCTTTAATGGGGAGAATGAATGCGCAATAAACTGCTGGTGCTCTATGCATTTCCTATTTTAAACTAATAACATTACTGCTTGTGTGTTTGTGTTACTTGGAAACAACTATTCTTAAATTAAGTTGAATGACCTTAGCAGACAAGTAGGGAAGAATGTTCAAAATAAGACAGTAAAAACATAACTAGTTTAAATTTGGTTTTTAAATAAAATTTTAGTGCTGAGTAGTTTGTTTGCTATTAAACAGCTACAGGGGACATGTTAGTTCATGCAGTGCAGCTCTAAGCTACGCTATCACAGGTGTTAAAGTAGCTGTATTCACACAGGTGCAGAATGCCATAAGTAATTACTGCCTTAGTCATTTATGATAAGGTTGCTGGGGTTTGGGAAGGCTGCCTGTTTGCGAGAATACATTTAACATTTCTACCAGAGAGAGAGAGAGAGAGAGAGAGAGAGAGAGAGAGAGAGAGAGAGATAACTGGGTACTACTGCATGCTGCAGAACATTTGAGACAGAAAACATTCAGCATGAACACTTATGCCAAATTCCAAGCGTGTTCTGTGGGTGTTTAGGCTTGAATGGAAACATTTTCTGTCTCCTTGAGAAGTGGAGAGTGAAGGACTTTGCAAAGACCTGACAATGTCCTGATTTAACCCAAGAACCATAGACGCTCCAGAAGGGGAACCAAGGTATTCCGAGATATGTGCTGAGAACAGGACTATAGGTACATGTCCTCAGCAATGCCCAGGATATTATCGCAAAGACAGTCTGGTTTCTAGATCTTGAACCTTAAACCTTAAACAGAAAGTTGATAGGATAAAATAATGTAAGGATAAAATATACCATTTCCAGTGGTACTTTATATCTAGTGTTCAGTATAGTGCACATTGCAGTCCTGTGTGAATTGGACACTGCAGACCAAAGGTTTGTTCCAGTCCAACCCAATACAAACATGCTTCTCTTTATGCACCCGTGACATTAGCCTCTAAACTAGCGCTGCGCTGGCTGTCCCCATATCAAATCAAATCAAATCAAATCAAACTTTATTTGTACGGCGCATTTCATACAAGGAAGTAACACAATGCGCCTCACAGTAGGAAAGAAAAGGGCGGGGGGGGGGTTTACAAACACTTGTAAAAAAACACACAGATTTTCAAGAGATAAATAAATAAATAAAATAAAATAAACGTACTAACCGCACTGGCACCGTAAAGGACTACTCAGCACGGTCATCGTCAAACTAAGCTGCTGGGGGGGGATTACAAACACTTGTAAAGAGACACAGATAAGTAAATAAATAAATGGTACATTAATGTTAAATAAATACATTTTACAAGTTACAAAACACTTATAAAAAGACACAGATTTTGCCAGAGATAAATGAACAGGAAATTACGTACTAACCGCACTGGCACCATAAAGGACTGCTCAGCACAGTTATCGTCAAACTAAGAGACAGCTGCTGGGGGGGGGGGGGGGGTACAAACACTTGAAAAGAGACAGAAATAAGTAAATAAATAAATGTTCCATAAATGTTAAATACATTTTACAGTGAGTGATAAGCGAGATCAAAGAGGTATGTCTTAAGTGCATGTTTAAAGGTTTCAACCGTTTCGGCCATTCTTAGGTATTCTGGCAGAGTGTTCCAAAGGTTGGGGGCATAGAAACTAAAAGCTGCTTCCCCATGTCTCTTTGTCCTGGCTTTTGGAACTGTTAGAAGTTCAGTGCCGGAGGACCTCAGGGATCTACTGGGTGTGTACCTTGAGAGCATGTCTGTTATATATTCAGGTGCATGACTATGGAGTGATTTATAGACTAGTAGGAGAACCTTGAAATCTATTCTAAAACTAACAGGTAGCCAGTGCAGTGATTTTAATACTGGTGTGATGTGCGCTCTCCGTCTTGTTTTAGTGAGGACTCGCGCTGCTGCATTCTGTATTGTTTGTAGTTGACTAATGGCTTTTTTTGGTAGACCAGACAAAAGCGAGTTACAGTAGTCTAGCCTGCTCGTGATAAACGCATGCATCAGTCTTTCGGTGTCAGCCTGAGCGAGAAACGGTTGCACCTTAGCAATGTTTCTCAAGTGATAAAAAGATGTTTTAATTATATTTTTGATATGGGTTTCAAAATTGAGATCTGAGTCAAGTATGACGCCTAGGTTTCTGGCTTGGTGCTTGGTGTTAAGTGCTAGTGTTTTTAAGTGTGCAGTTAGTTTCTCTCTCTCGTTTTTTTCACCAATGACTAATACCTCTGTTTTATCTTGGTTTAGCTGGAGAAAGTTTTGTGACATCCATACATTTATATCAGAAATGCAATTTACCAAACAATCAATAGAGCTGTAGTTGTTGGGTGTTACAGAAATATAGAGCTGGGTGTCATCTGCATAGCTATGATAGTCGATGTTGTTCCTCCTAATTACACTACCAAGGGGTAGCATGTATAGACTGAAAAGTAAGGGCCCTAAAATGGATCCTTGAGGGACCCCACAGGTCATACAAATGTTTTTTGAGCTGTGGTCTCCGAGGGCGACAAAGTATTCCCGGCCAGTTAGATAGGTCCTAAACCAGTTTAGGACCGGACCAGTGAGGCCAACCCAATTTTCAAGTCTATCAATAAGGATATTGTGATCAACAGTATCAAAGGCTGCGCTCAGATCCAGAAGGGCCAAGACAGATAGTTTTTTGGAGTCAGCATTTATCCTGAGATCATTTACAACCTTGACTAATGCCGTTTCTGTGCTATGATTGGAGCGAAAACCAGATTGGAAGGTGTCAAATGCACAGTTAGCATCTAGGAAATTATTTAACTGTTTAAAGACAATTTTTTCCAGGATTTTGCTTAGAAAGGGAAGGTTAGAGATGGGTCTAAAATTGTTTAGAACTGAAGAGTCTAAATTGCTTTTCTTCAGGAGGGGTCTCACCAGGGCAGTTTTAAGTTCTGATGGGAAAATACCTGTAAGCAGGGAACAGTGGCTAGAATGTCCTTAGACACAGAGTCAAAGATGTCCAGCTGGTTCATTTCCCAGTGCAGCCAGGCTTGTCTGTGAGGCTGATGCACAACACTGCTAGGACTGACAGGGATGAGGAGAGGGCAAGGACGCTGTAGGGTCAGACGTGGCGTCACTCAGTCCCAGCTCAGGAGGTTTTACAGTACAGGAGCCTCATGCCTACTCTCTCTCTCTTTCTCTTTCTCTTTCTCTTTCTCTTTCTCTTTCTCTTTCTCTTTCTCTCTCTCTTTCTTTCTCTCTCTCTCTCTTTCTCTCTCTCTTTCTCTCTCATGCAGGCAGCAGCCCATACCCTGGGATGCCTGTGGATGCCAAGTTCTACAAAATGATCAAGGAAGGGTACAGAATGGATGCACCTGATTTTGCACCCAGCGAAATGTAAGTGGTCCTGTTTGCCTGCGTGTGTTTGTGTGTGTGTGTGTATGTGTGTGTGTGTGTGTGTGTGTGTATGTGTGTGTGTGTGACTCCCCCCATCACGGTCACAAAAACTAAGCGATAATTTGCCCCAGATGTGTCCACAGCCACAGTGTCTCTACTGCCAACAACTCCAGTGGCTACAGCCGACCTCCGGTTTACACAGAGTAGCATTATCTCACGGCATCGTTAGTCACATGGTCCTAAGCACAACACCTATGATCATGAATGTGTTTTTCAAAACAAAGGCATGCCCGGGCCTTATCCAGGAATCTCCCTATATTCTTTTGTCTCCATACACTTTTTAAAGATTTATTTTGGGCTTTTTATGCCTTTGTTTTGGAAAGGACAGTGAAGTTGTATGACATGAAGCGAGGCGGAGAAGAGGTGGGGAGAGGACCGGGAAAATGGCATCAGGCCAGACTTGAACCTTTGTCCCCGCGGGCAATGAAGCCCGTAAATGGGGGGGCTTATCGGCTGGTGAGGGTGGTGAGGGTGGTTTGATGGCAGGCTTTGATGTTTTGCTCTGCCACAGGTACCTGGTGATGTGCTCGTGCTGGGACACAGACCCTTACAGGAGGCCTTCGTTCAGGAAACTGGTGGAGAAGGTGGAGTTGCAGCTCTCGGACGCTACCAAACATGTGAGCTTCTCCGTCGCTTCTTGAGTTCTGTGACACCTGTCCTTCGCTTCTTGAGTTCTGTGACACCTGTCGTCATTAGGAAGTTTGGGATGGACAATATTGGTGAAACTGTAGAGTGTCAGAGCTGTGTTTCAGCTTTTATCAGGGATTGAAATTACATGAAAACTCTTTCTCTTGCTGTCTCTCTCTCTGTCTGTCTGTCTCTCTCTCTTTCTCTTGCTGTCTCTCTCTCTCTGTGTTTGTCTGTCTCTGTCTCTCTCTCTTTCTCTTGCTGTCTCTCTCTGTCTGTCTCTCTCTGTCTCTCTCTCTTTCTCTTGCTGTCTCTCTCTCTCTGTCTGTCTCTCTCTGTCTCTCTCTCTTTCTCTTGCTGTCTCTCTCCTCTCTCTGTCTGTCTCTGAAACTCTGTTTTTGTGTCTCTCCCTGTCCATTAACCCTCTTCCAATCACCACTTCTCCATAGATTTATCTGAACTTCAATTCACGGTTTCCTGCCACCAATGTTGCCCGCGAAAACCAGCTCCCTCCGAACGCCGTCACCCAGAGACAGAGCTCCACGGGGGGCCACCACAGCCCCCCCTCCCAGCCTTTGCTCCACGCCCAGGAGGCCGGGGGGACACGACCACGTCAGGTGTAGGCACCACCAAAACCCCAACTCTGACATTTTATCCACCAGGCCACCTCAGGCCAGTGCCTAAGCAGGACCCTACCCCAGCACCCAACACCACGCTCCGGCTTCAAGCCACTGACGTCGCCCCCTGAGACCCCCCCCCCCCCCTCCCCCAAGGGTCCCGCTGGTGCTTCCTCGTCCCTAAAGGGTTACGGCTGGGCTGGACAAGCAGGAGGAACGGGTCCTGCAGACCCCCACTAACCTCCTGGACGGAGGAGAACGTCTCTCCCTTCGTTTGGCAGAGAAGCACAGTCGTGACTCCTTTCCGAGACCCAAGTGAATCATTGGGAATTTTTTTTGGGGGGGGTGATGGAATGAACCGGACCAAATGGGGTTAATCGTTCAGTCACCACTCTGGAGTCATGTCACCCTGTTTCATTGTTGGTTCTGATTCTTGACTCTTGGCTCGCGTCCTAAAGTAGCAGCTCTTCGCCCTCTGGGATACGGCCTCATTGTAATCCAGCCAGAAACTGTGCAGATGAAGCCCGGGCTGACGTGAGCCCTCCAGACTTCTCCCAGTATTACACTCCCCTTTCTGTGTCTTGCGTGGGGTTTTCTGTCCCAAATAAGACTGCATCAGGGTCAGCACGACTGACCGACTTTACAGGAGGAGTGCCGATCACGATCAACAAACAGTACTGCCAAAAAAATGCAGTGTGAACTACTTGTTTCAACTGTCCCCCTCTGCAAATAGGACCGCTGTTGCTCATTTACCATGCAAATCTCTCCCTGGTACTTTTTGCGAGTCTTAAGTTAATTATCAATTCACAGGGGAAAGACCGTATGAGGAACTCTCTCTGTTTTACACAGTTCTGCCTTTATGTGCTCTTAGTGGGTCCTTCTACACATGACAGATGGCGGAGTCAACCGGCCAACTGCTCTCCACATTTCAGTTCAAGGACGTTTATGAGCTGTGAGATTCCAAAGTCTGCTTGTCAGCATTCCTGATTCTATCCCAAAATCATCTGTTCCTTAATGTGTCATTCTCTCTCAGTTGTTCCGCTTGCTATTTATGCCCATGTCCTGAATTCTCGTTCCCTAGTATTTCACCAGCACCGTATAGCCGTGTTGTTTTTTCTCTTCAATCACTATTTTAATTCCAATATCAGTATTTTTTCTCCGGTTCTGTCAAGATGTCTGTCTATTGTCTATTCTAATGACAGTCGGTTAGTAAGCACTTTGCATGAGAATCGTGTGTGTCTGTGGTGACGGTACTACAGTGGGTTGTGTGTGTGTGTTAGTGTGTGTGTGTGTGTGTGTGTGTGTGTGTGTCTGTGATGACGGTACTACAGTGGGTCGTGTGTGTGTGTGTGTGTGTGTGTGTGTGTGTGTGTGTGTGTGTGTGAGTGCGTGCGTGCGTGCGTGCGTGCGTGCGTGCGTGCGTGCGTGCGTGCGTGCGTGTGTGAACCTTTTTTGTGTGATAGTGTTAGCCTCCTGCAAAATAATCATGAGGTGTGTGTCATGGCTTATCTTACTTTATAATCGAAAGGAGAGGAGGGGAGACCTTTACACGGTCCTTAACACAGGTAGTTGAAGCACTCCACCCTTCGCAAATATTAATTTGTTTGCTGTTTCCAAGGTAAATAGACATTCTGTTTACTGTTTCCAAGGTAAATAGAGTTCCACTCACTCTATCTTTATTCCAGAAAGTGTAACGACATCTTCGTTATGGTTCCTTTTTCAAATCTAACCACAGCCATTACTCCCATTGGACAGCCAATGGGAATTCAGCATTTAAAAAAGTAGCCAATGATAAGCTGTTTGTTTTTAAGAATTGCCAATACAGTTTCTGTACTTGAGAAGAATAGCCAATGGGGTTTGGTTTGGTTGGGTATAAGCCTGCCAGTGACATGTATTATGCTGTGTATGGCTGTCTCCAGTAAGAAGCTCTTGTCTAAAAAGGATTTGGCCAAATATGCACATGTACAGGCTCTTGCCAATCAGTAGCTGGCCAGACCCACTGGGAGGCTGGCAGGTGGCTTCAGTGCAGCAGGGGTTTGTGACTCAGCAGTCCCCTTATTATTCCCCAGTGCAGTTGGGACCTCCACGACGCCCAGGGTCCCCAGCCCGTCAGTCAGGCACGCAGGCCATCAGTCAGGCACGCAGTCAGTCAGTCAGGCACGCAGGCAGTCAGTCAGGCACGCAGTCAGTCAGTCAGGCACGCAGTCAGTCAGTCAGGCACGCAGGCAGTCAGTCAGGCACGCAGGCAGTCAGGCATGCAGTGGCAGGTCTCCAGAACCTGTCCCTCTGCCCCTCTCTTTCTCTCCCTCTCTCTCTCTCTCTCTCTCTCTCTCTATTTCTCTCTCTCTCTCTCTCTGTCTCCATCCCTCTCTCTCTGCTGCTGTTGCAGCTGCATCCTCTGGCGGAAGTCTCGCTTCCAGTGTCCCTCGGTCAGCGAGATCCGGCGCGCTCCCGAATCCCCCTCCTCATGACTACTTCCGCCTTCCCACAGAGAGACATTGTTCCGCAGGGCATCTGGCAAGTGCACTGATGTGTGTGTGTGTGTGTGTGTGTGTGTGTGTGTGTGTGTGTGTGTGTGTGTGTGTGTGTGTGTGTGTGTGTGTGTGTGTGTGTGTGTGTGTGTGTGTAGGCCTCACAGGTGAGAGTGTGGTTTTGATTATGTTTTGTTATTTTCTACGAGGGCCATTGCCTTGTAATGCTCCAGAGATTTGATAAGCATATGTATTGTACCAGGCTTTCCTGTGCAAAAAATCCCCAACCAATGTGACTGCACTGTCCAGTTCTTTGCTACTGTCTAAAACTCAGTTTCTGAGAATACAGTTTGAATGTGACATTCCTGATGGAGCTATTATAAATATGTCAATAACTGTTCCACTGATTTCATGGTTGTTTG
Organism: Clupea harengus; assembly: GCF_900700415.2. Classification (NCBI taxonomy): domain Eukaryota; kingdom Metazoa; phylum Chordata; class Actinopteri; order Clupeiformes; family Clupeidae; genus Clupea; species Clupea harengus. The sequence continues at coordinate 22,133,966 of NC_045161.1, forward strand.
AAATGATATGGTACACTGAATAATTGAATGCTGTATGTTTTGGGCTTTGTAGTTATCATATTAATAAATGTTAAAATGGAATCATACGGGTTATCACCTAGGCCCCTAGTTCAGTGCATGCACATCACCAAAGGTCTTAGTTTATCTGTTTAAACGATATGGCATAATTATCATTATACACAATTCATTTGGTGTATGGTGTGGTGTAGATAGCTATTCCTCCATCTCAACTTCTCCTCTGGGATCCAACATAGGCTTCTTTAACTGCAGTTGTCTTATTTTGCCTTGGTTTTGTGCTAGCAACGACAATGTACTCATCAATCTATATCCGTATATCTGTTATGTCTTAATATTGCGTCTTCTAATGGGCCTCTAGCCAGTGAAGGCCATGCATACATACTACTCATACTCAAGCCTATTTTCAGTTTACTTGACCTCTTAACACACTGCCAGCGCTTATTTAGGATCATACTTTACTTAGAGTCAGCCCACTACTTAGCCGATTTTCCGTCTATAATTCTCTTCGGGGATTTTACTTTGGAACAGTTTGTGGAACTATTCAGCACTGAAGCCAGAAGCTGGCTGTCAAATCTAAATCCAGACGAATCAAATTCAGATTGGTACCCTTGATAGCCGATTAGGATTATAGATAGATGGAATTTGATAGATTTGTTCAAAGAAATATTTTTTTTCCACATGTATATTTATTTTACAGTTTTTATTTGAAAATGTGTGATTGTGTAATCTGTTATCTTATTCGTTGATATCTCTTCACTGTGTAAATAAACGTCTTATAAATAAAACACAGTCCAATGTGCATTACATTATGTCTTAGATGAACACATGTTCAGGGAGGAATTATTTAAACATGACTCTTCCACTTACAGTTCCTGGCATGTTGCACTATGATTTTTCAGGCATATTGTTGGCCATCTGTGGTGGCATGTAGGGTCCTTTGATGCCCCGTGGGGTTATCCTCACTCACAGTGACTGCTGATGTACTGCCTGAACTACGCTCTGGAGTTCTCACTCACTGTCAGCACACGTCTTTGGCTTTGGCCGTGCCACTGCTCAATGGTCTGTAGATTATTTTTAAGACACACTTCCTGTGCCAACGCAGTCAGGGAATTTAAGTGTTGGGTGGCGTCCAACGGTGGCCATCTGTGACAACAGACACAGAGGAGCTCTCTGTTTGGGTGTGTGTGCGTGTGTGTGTGTGTGCTCGTGATTGTGTGAGTGTGTGTGTGTGTGTGTGTGTGCATGTGTGTGTGTGAGTGTGACTGAGTGAGTGAGATGTGCCCATGTATGGTCCTCACATCCTCTCGCACTGATGGAGTGAAATCCCAGGAATACCTCACACATCTCTGATGGACGCTGCAGACCCACAGCCTCACTCTCCACGCAGTGATCTTGTTATAACACACGCTGTTGTCTCGGGCTGCAGTGCCGGTTAGCTGATATCAGTGCTAATCCTTAACCCAAACACTGCAAATTTCACACTCATTCCCTCACTGTTTGTGATTACAAACATAGTCACTTAGGGGCCTTAATCATGTTCCAGGACCTTAATAATCACAAAGGACCTTAATCAATATTCCAGCTTTCTAGCTGTATCCTTGCCCCCCCTTAGCTTTGACCTGACACTCACCCTAACCCATACACAAACTATGATCAAAACATCCCTTTGCAGTGACGTTAGCAGACACACAGATTCTAACCTCCTTTTTCGCTCCTCGTGTCTGATGTTCGGTTATGTGTTACGAGTCTCTCATGGATGGAAAAAAAGTCCCAGGAATTCGGCTCGATGATGACGGGTCTCGTTCGAGTCCTACAGCTCGGCTCTTGAATCCATTGTTTTGTTTTTTTGTTGTTTATTTTTTGCCTTGCACCCATCAGATAAGACAAAGAGGATATCCCACCATTCACCGAAAGAGAATAAAAAACAAAGAAGCGGAATGACTCAACACTTTGTCAAGACGTGAGGGTACCATCTGAGGTACAGTTACGGTTACACGGCAGAACAGCTGAGAGGAACCGGAAGAACCTGGGGGTTCCCTCTCCCTCTTAGTTCCCCTCACCTGCTACAAACACACACCAGGTGTTCACACACAGCACTTTCAATCTTCTGTGGGGACTGAATGAAACATCATAAACATCAACAAACAAGTGGAACATCAGACACTGAGTTGATACTGAGGAGGCATCCGCTGCAGTGACAGACCTGATGCACTCGATTTATAGCCAGACTGTGCCAGAAGTGTTTATTCTGCGTGCTTGTGTTATTTTCATGCTCTGGGCTTTACTCCAGAAGCAAAAAGGGGATGCTTTCCAAACTGACATGTGACAGAGATTGCACTGGAAATCAGATAAGACCAGAGCAATCACAATGTTAAAGTGATTTCACGGCTAACCAAAACAGGCCCTCAGAAAAATAACACAGCTCTTATTCATTAGCTAGGTTTGTTTTCAGTTTTCATTTAGCAATGGAGGATAATACTCAGATTCATCCAGGCGACTCTGATCCAGTAAAGACTAGGTGAGAGAGACTGACACAGAGAGATGGCTGTTTGGGAGGAAAAAAGAGAGAGAGAGAGAGAGAGAGAGATGGCTGTTTGAGAGAGAGAGAGAGAGAGAGAGATGGCTGTTTGGGAGGAAAAAAGAGAGAGAGAGAGAGAGATGGCTGTTTGAGAGAGAGAAAGAGAGAGAGAGAGAGAGAGAGAGAGAGAGAGAGATGGCTGTTTGAGAGAGAGAGAAAGAGAGAGAGAGATGGCTGTTCGAGAGCGAGAGAGAGGAGGCTAGAGAGAGAGAGAGAGGGAGGAAGGGAGCTAGAGAAAGAAAGAGAGAGAGAGAGAGGGAGGGAGGGAGGGAGAGAGAGAGAAAGAGAGAGGGAGGGAGGGAGAGAGAGAAAAAGAGAGAGTGCTTCCCTAGCAGGAAGGACAGCTAGTTTATTTAGCTGATGGGGTTCATGCGATGGGGTTTGTGCCAGCCTGTTGTCCCACCATCACCTCAGGATTTACAGGCCATGTAGTGGCAGGTTTGTTTAAAGAGTCTACACTTTTCACCCTGTTGCAATCCCTCTCTCTCTCCCTCCCTCTCTCTCTCTCTGCCTCTATCTCTTTCTCCCTCTCTCTCTGTCTCTATCTCTCTCTCTCTGTCTCTATCTCTTTCTCTCTCTCCCTCTCTCTCTGTCTCTATCTCTCTCTCTCTCTCTCTATTTCTTTCTCTCTCTCTCTCTCTCTCTCTCTGTCTCTGTCTCTGTCTCTGTCTCTGTCTCTGTCTCTGTCTCTGTCTCTATGTCTTTCTCATTAACGCTTACTCAGTCTTTTTCCCCTGGAAGGAATGTTTGAAAACCGTTTCACCACAGTAAACAATAGTCTCCATTTATTGCATAATTGCTTGTGCCAACTGATACCACAAGGTTTGGTGGGAAAACAAATGCTCATTTGTCAGGGTTTCTAATCCTTAGCATGGGATGCCTCTCACTTTACCGTCACTGACTTCAAATGGGGCTTAAAGCTTAAAGCCAGGGCATGTGACACTCTGACTTGTGATTCGCTTCATCATGACCACAGGAGATCTGCAGCAGCTAGAGTGTTGGCATGCCGGCCTTACAAAAGCCATACAGTATGTGTGTGTGTGTGTGTGTGTGTGTGTGTGTGTGTGTGTGTGTGTGTATGTGTGTGAGTGTGTGTGTAACTGCTGCCAGCAGGTACAGTGCTGTGCAGTGAGTAAACATCACTCCCTGACACCTAAAAAGTCAGATTATGCAAACATTTCACCTTAAAATAACAGCATTAAAATCATTTTGATGGTACACTGACTTTTGATATGGAGAATGGCGTCTGTGCCCCTGCCACAGCATGCCTGGAGTGTCTGCTATTGCACTGGTATGTAACTTTGGGGTACAGGGTGAACTATGTAATGCTTTATGGCATCACCTCACACAACAACAACTAGATCCATGCACTAGCTATAAGAGGAGGCTAGTGCGGTATTCTCCGTATGGACATCATGGCAGAGGCGACGAAGAAACCGAGGAAGACGTTGGAGGATAGGAAGAGAAAAAGAGAGAGTAACAAGAGACCAAAAATAGTAATTCTCACTAAAGCTAGAAGTTACAAAAGGTTGCAGATGTCACAAGTTTAGGGGGAGCTCAGTCGTAAAAAATACAAATTCTTGCGTAATGGGGCTTTAAGAGATGCGCTAACACCCATGGGTTTTAGCCTCCTTGCTAGCACGGCCTCCTCCCTGTTGCGAGTTTAAGTCCAGGGCGGGACTGTGCTTGCCTGTACAACACATGTTACGCATATGTGTGTGTGTGTGTGTGTGTGTGTGTGTGTGCATATGTGTTTGTACGTCTTAGTTGTTGCTCAGTGGTATGTGTTGTAACATAATGTTCTGCACCACAGTGTGGTTTAATTTAATGAGTGTGTCACCTTCCTGTGGCTTCTGTGGGCTCCTTGGCAGTTTGCCCCGGCTTGGAATGATGCACGGGGGGAGAGGGGGGGGAGCGGAGATGAGGGGAGGAGAGGAATGGGAGAGAGAGAGAGAGAGAGAGAGACCATATATCGTGACTGAACCTCTAATGAAGTAGGAAATTCATAAAGGGGAAATGTTTCTAGTTGTGTGCCCTGCTGTGTGTTTGCCTATTAGTGTGTGTGTGTGTGTGTGTGTGTGTGTTAATGAATGACGAAATAATCAAAGCTGTATATAAAGTGGCTGGGCTCACCCATGCCGTAAAAGAGGGCTGGGACACCACACATGGAATGTAAGTACATCTCCACCAGCCTCTCCCAGCATACACACATACACACATACACACATACACACACACATACACACATACACACATACACACATACACACATACATACATACACACATACATACATACACACATACACACATACACACACACATACACACATACACACATACACACATACACACATACACACACACACATATACACACCTACACACCTACACACCTACACACATACACACATACACACATACACACATACACACACACACATATACACAATTACACACATACACACATACACACATACACACATACACACACACACACACACCACACACACACACACACACACATACACACATACACACATACACACATACACACACACACATACACACACATACACACATACACACATACACACATACACACACACACATACACACATACACACATGTCTTGCAGTGATGACCAGGGTCTCAGGGAACTATCCATACACCCTCTACTCCTAATCCTACAGACCCACACGGTCTCTCTGGCACAAGCCTGACAGCATATTCCATCCTCTGGATCTGGTTTGGCTGGCTGTGGTGTATAATCAGGCCCAGATGACCTGCAGTATTCTGCCACTGAGTGTCTGTGGAGTTGATGACAAGACAACAGCAGATACGAGGAGCAGAGGCCGTTTCTGATGTAGGTCGACTCAGACACTTTTCCTAGGAAGACAGCATCCATCCAGTGGTGCGCTATGGTGTTCCTCAGAAGGCCCCCACCCCCTGCCCAAACCCTCTGTTTGTGTGCATAGGGCATCAAGTGAACTAAAACAACCACCACTGTGGACACCCTGTGACCTACTTCCCTTTGCGGAATGACTGTGCCCACGGATGAGCCAACGTCTGGGGAAACCTGGGAAACCACAAACACTCCCCGGGAAGCTACCACGCCTCTGACCAACAGCAACATTAGCTGCTGTGTTCTCCGCATCACTTGATAGCTTACTGTAAGGAATACAGGAAGTGCCCGCTCTATACAGGATGGACATATTTGTTCTACTTCCAGGAGGTTGTCATAGCGCTGGAGCGTGCTGCCATGCATAGTGCGGTAGAAACTTCCTGAAAGTATGGTGTGGCGGCACAATCATTCTTACTGCTAAAAATATAACACCCGCATCATCTGAAACCTGTGGGCAGCGCAAGCCTCTCGCCCAGATGAAGCTCTGTCTGAGTGCAATCTGCTCTCTGCTCGTTATCAAAATGTATCGTTATGGATAAACTTCAGATCTCACTGACTGAGATTGCATCTCAGTACCAGGTTGTCCAGACACGCCAATCCTGTAGTTGGTTCAAAGTGAACAACAGATTTCACAGAATGGCATAAAGGCTTTCACATGGCAAGGCATGACAGAATAGGGGGGCTTGACTGCATAATATTTGCTAAGTCACACTCTGCTAGCATGTACAAATATGCTGATGTCATTCTGGCAGGGCAGGGCAGCGCAGGGCAGCGCAGGGCAGTGGTGCTTCTGCCGTTTTACCACCTGTTCAGGAAGACAAGTGCTATGCCACTCTGCACCAAGGGGCTAGTGCTTGGAGACCAGGGGTGGGTGGGGGGGGGGGGGGGCGCAGAGGGCAAAGCAGCCTGGCACCATACAGACAAGGCCTGATGGCACACACACGCACACACACACACACACACACACACACACACACACACACACACACACACACACACACACACTTTCTGAAATAGAGAGGCACTAGAAGAGGGAACACGCCAGACGTGGAGAAGGAACCGGTGCTACAGTAAGATACACTCCATTACCTTGAGGGCACAGCACACAGAAAAACACACACACCTACAAACTAAACATACACACACAGTTTTCACAGTGAACACGCACACACATGTCAGCATTTCTTCCAGCCCTGTATGTACATACTCTTCACACTCTTTTTTTTTCTTTGTTTCTTTCTTTGAACAATTGAACAACTATGCCTGCAGCTAAGCCAAAACAGTATATACATTCCATTATGTAATCTGATCATAAATGCCAGGCACCACTCCCAAAGCAACAGCACCTGACGTGACAACAACACCATTCAGAGCTGCAGGAGGCCTTTCACATTAATCTTCGAGTGCATCTTAATCCTAACTCAGGAACTCAACATGGAACATGAAACAGTGGAACTGTTGCAGCCAGTGGAAAATTTTTTTTTTTTTTAAAGGCAATTTTCAGCTAGTTGGGAGGTCTTGCTGAATTGGTGTTTAACTGTTGGCTAGACACTAAGCATTGAATGAGAGAAGGACAGAAATGGGAGTGTGAAATTATATATCAGTACAGAAATGATTAAAAAAAAAACACAGAAAGACATGTTCACAGACACACACACACACACACACACACACACACACACACACACACACACACACAATCAAAAGATGTTTATGACCATTTTCTGAATGCCCCCTTCACTAACACATACACACTGTACACACTCACACACACACACACACACACACACACACACACACGCACACACACACGCACGCACGCACACACACACACACTAAGCTTCAGTTAGTGGTTTGGCAGTGGTGCTGGTGGGAGTACCAGGGGGCAGTGGGCTGGGAGACTCAGGGCTTCTCTCCTCTCCCCTTCCTGTTCTGCAGTCGTTCTTTCTTCTCTCTCTCTCTCTCCCTTTCTCTCTCTCTCTCTCTCTCCCTTTCTCTCTCTCTCTCTCTCTCTCCCTTTCTCTCTCTCTCTCTCTCTCTCTCTCTCTCTCTCTCTTTCTCTCCCTTTCTCTTCCATGAATGTACTGTTCACACAAAGTAGCCTGCACGTGCATGAGAAGCTCCCAAGCTGGAATCTGTGCGTAACCATAAAATCTCCGCCTATAGAAGCTTTGGCCCAATGCATGGAATGATGTTTATACACATCCAACGTATGCATGGAGGAATGATGGTATACACATCCAACGTATGCATGGCATACTTCCATCAGTGGTCTGTCAGGCTGTCACTCCCTCACCTCCACCTTCTGGTCTGTGAGTGACAAGGAAGGTTGTCCACACTTGTTCTCATAGTGTGTGAAAGTAAATAATTGAATAACACGGAGGGTAAAAATAAAAGCCCTGACCAAAGGTAACCTCAGTGTTTGTGTCCGCGGACGGTCTGGGCCACGGGTTGAGCCACGGAACATTCCACTGAGCGTGAGGCTATCACCTTCCGTCTGATCAATTATGCAGCAGTGAGAAGCCAGAGGTCACTGAGTGAGCAGCATAGTTTCCACTGTCATTTTATTCTGGATGTTTGTTGTCCATCTTCTTTGTGAGCGTCCACATGCTGTCCTTAACCTGTAGAAAGAGACCTTTTACCACCGCTGTTGTTGAAAGGTATTTATTCCTAATGACAAAACCACACACACATTTATCTGCTGTGCAGGGCCTGGTGAGTTATTAAAATATAATAGTTAAAATCATCTATAGATTTAGCTTTAGAAAGCAGCTGTCTCTAAGGGAGTTAGCTTTTAGAAGGTAATAGTTACGAACCCTTTGGTTTCCTTCTGTGTTCTCTCTGAGGTTCTGCGGCTCTCAGGTTCTCATCAGATTTAAGTGGTGAAGAGGTACTGTACATCTGGAGACTTTGGTTTATTTGTTCTGGAGAAATACAGTTCCACAGGAAATACTCGAGCGGTGACAGAACGGCCTGCGCTGCCTCTCTGAGGATTGCCCTGCACTCTGTGGAGGAATACGGCCATTCATTTATGACGCTTCATGGACTATGTATGTCATCTCCTCTCCTCTGCAGATGACCAGTGGTGAGGGGGGGGGGGGGGGGTGTGTGTGGGGGGGGTGCTGCTGTGTGTATGTGTATGTGTGTGTGTGTATGTGCGTGGTGTGGTGTGGGGTGTGGTGCTGCTGTTTGTATGTGTGTGTGTGTGTGTGTGTGTGTGTGTGTGTGTGTGTGTGTGTGTGTGTGTGTGTGTGTGTGTGTGTGTGTGTGTGTGTGTGTGTGTGTGGTGTGGTGCTGAAGGAGGGGACCCAGGGAACATTCCTCACCAGCTGGTCAAGGGTTAAAGTTAATGCTCCAGTGACCACATGACTGAAAGCCTCCACATGGCTCATGTGTGTGTGTGTGTGTGTGTGTGTGTGTGTGTGTGTGTGTGTGTGTGTATGTCAGTGTGTGTGTGTGTGTGAGATGGTGTGTGTGGCTGACAGGAAGGTGGAGGGGGGTTGAGAGAGTTGCAAAGACATCTTTGTTAATGTCAATTTGTATTCATTAAAACAGACACAACCTTCGTGTCTATCTGCAGAGAAAGTCTTGAGATTCTTTGAAACACACACTGACTGTTTTGTACCTTACTGTGCATCTGTATATGGCTATTTGTAACATCTGATCAGTGCGCACAGCCTTCTCAGTCCCTTCAGCCACGTCAGCCATGCCCCTACTCCAGTCTATCCCAGCTTTCACCTCAATGCCAACACCTGTTGACTCTTTGCCAATTAGCCCTAGGCGTTATGCAGGCTCTCTGTTCCTTGTCTCATGGTGAGGAATTGTTTGTGCGAAGACGTTCACCACACCACTTACCTGTGAACCTCGTGTAATTTAGCTTTACCCTGTTGACTGTGCCTGAGTATGTTCTGGAATCTGTGTTCTAAAGGGAGGTTCTCCGGTGTGTTCATAGATCACCCCGTGTTCTGACCTGTTTTCTGGCGTGTAGGTTACTCTTGTCGTGTAAACACATCTGGGTCTGAGCCTTACTTCATCACATTATTGAACACGTTTTTAAATACCCTTGATTTTCTTGGCTTATTTTATGCCCACAATAAAATATCAGTTCCCCACAGAGTTGCCCATGATCTTTATCTCTCTCTCTCTCCCTTTCTCCTTACTGGCATTGTTTGGTCATGGTGTCCTAAATCCGTCAGTTGCGGATGCAGCAACATGTTCAGTCATTTTGTGCATTAAGATGCTATCTGTCTTGCGGTTTACAGTATTTCCACTACCATCTCCATAAATGGTATCAACATCTTTGAGCAACTTGTTTGCTGTAATTGCTTTGAGTTTTACTATATGCCTCTGACATATCTTCATGTGGTTTCATGTTATTTCATAGCATTCTGAAATAGAACATGGTCTCGCAATAGAAATGTCCAATACGTGGTTGAATGTTTGTTATACCTTAATCCTTCTTTTACGACTGAGGTGAGTTTAATGGAGAGTGTAGTTCCATTGTATTGCTCAATTCAGGAAGAACATCAGGTAATGACAGTAGGAACTCATAGTGTCATTAGACCAATCCAAACACAATCGGCCGCCTTGGAAAACAACTTGATCATCAGGCCATGAACCTGTCCCAAGGAGGAGACAGCTTGTCAAAACATCATCATGGTATTGTCACCTGCCCAGATACAACATTAAACACATAATTATGGTCGCCTCCCTGGATACCACTTCAAAACAGAACTGAAATACGAAGGTGGGTACACACTGTGGTGCTGTGTTGGTGACAGTGTGCCTCTGGCGCCTCACAGTATCTCTCTCCCTGTGTTTACTTTCTTCAGAGGGGAGGTACCTGGCACCATATCTTACAACTCTCTGTCTCTGTCTCTGTCTTTGTCTCTCTCTGTCTGTATCTTGCTATCTTTCCATTCTGCTGCCTTTCTTGTGCTGTTTTATGACCTTATCTGAATAGTCCAGCATATGATGGTCCACAAACTGTGTAATGCAACCTATTGTGTGTTCAGACCTTTGTGTCCTAATTAAGCCCAACGTGAACTACATTCTCCCACAGACGGTTTATTGATTTTTTTTTTTTAGGTTGTTTCAATCAAACACATTTTAACCGGTTTCTCTGCTGACATACTTCGTAAGAAGCAAGTAAAAGGCTCCGTAAGGTGCCTTGAGAATTTAATTTAATTGAATTTAATTGCTTTCCTTTGCTTTGTAGTGCATTGCAAGGAACTGAATGAAAAGCTCCTGTATTTTGTAGGAGCATGTGAAATGGATTGGGGTTTAACTGGCCCAGGCCTCAGGGCTGCAGGGCTGGGTGGATCAGCACGAGCGATCCACAGGCGAGACAGGTTAAGCTTCCCTGTCATCACCACGCTGTCTGACCAGGACTGATGACATATGAAATGGATCTGATCCATGTAATGTGTGTGTGTGTGTGTGTGTGTGTGTGTGTGTGTGTGTGTGTGTACATGGACCTAAGCACATGTGCCAGTGAATGTCATAAATATCTCTGAGTGCTTTCTAGCACTCCTCAGGAGAGTACGCCTCTCAAGTCTTAACAGCATGCCTCTCCTGTTACGTCATCATGGTTGGGGTTTGGCCTGTCATTAGCCCTCACAGCTGATTGCTCTCTTTGGACATTAAGACATTTCTCTGGCTGTAAATCTTACTGTGTTACTGTGGGTGATCTCATGTCATAGTCATAGTCTACGTGTTCTATCTGTGGGATTATGGGGATCAAAGTCCTTAAAGATCCTTAGAATACATTCCGATTAATGAAGCCACCCAACAGCACTTTAGAAATGGGCCCTTAAATTGTAAACGCACTCATTGATATCTCCTCTCTTGAATCCATGTGCAAATTTGGATTCCTATTTCACCATGAGTATGCAGTTGTGTGTGTGTGTGTGTGTGTCTTCATAGATGCTTTTCAGCTGGGGTGCTTTTTTCCTGGGGCTTTAATCTTTTCTAGGTCAGAGTAAAATAAAACACACACAAAAAAAAGATCTGTACACAGAAAAATCTCATTTCGATAAGAAAGGTGGATTTTTCTATTCCTCTCTCTCCTGACATTTCTCTCTTTCTCTCCCTCTCTCTCTCTCTCTGTCTCTCTCTCTTTCTCTCTCCCTCTCTCCCAGCCTCTCTTGTCATATCTGTGGCTCTGCTGGTCTCAGCCCAGGGCCATGCCTGGCTTTCATAACACCCACATTCCTCCACGCCTGTGGGAGGTTAAGGCTGCCGAAACATAGCTGGGGGTGGCACGTTTTGGGGTGAAGGGTTATGGATTGGGAATAGGGGGAGCAGGGTGTTGTCGTAGGGGCCACCTAATTGAAGCAGGATTTGGGGTTGATTACAGCGAGAGCAGGCTCACAAACGCTGGAACGAATTTGGGCCAAATTCTCCGAGGCGTAGCTGAGTGACCTCCCCTTGGAAAACACATCCCGGGTTAGTTGTTCCAGTCTTATCACTGCCTGAGGTAGAGGCCAGATCTCAAACACTGAATTTGGGTTTGCAGCGTGCCAACTGGATGGCTTTGTTTTCCTCATGATAACTGTTTTAAAGTTTTAGAAGATTTGTTTTGATGTGTTTGTTTGTTTCTATTTGTTCATTTGCTCCGTTGTCTGTTCCACATGGCCTGTTTATGGATTTCGATATCGGTTCACCTCAAATGAACCACATGGAAGCAGGAACAGAAGCCCAGCACTCCCTCTGCCTCTCCAAACCAAACTCACACTGTTGTTTTATAATGACTTTTTGTGTCAATTTGCATTACACAAATGTAAAACTGTAAAAACTGTACAGCTAAAAACAGAATCAATTTTGAATCCAGCGCTCTCAGGAACCAGTGACCCACAGGACATCAAACAGAGGGGAACAGTGACCCACAGGACATCAAACAGAGGGGACCAGTGGCCAGCATGGCCTAGTGCAATGGGACTGATGATGCCAATACAATGTGGAATATTTAATAGATGGATGGATGGATGGATGGATAGATAGATAGATAGATAGATAGATAGATAGATAGATAGATAGATAGATAGATACATAGATAGATAGATAGATAGATAGATACATAGATACACAGATAGATCCCACAGGACATCAAACAGAGGGGAACAGTGACCCACAGGACATCAAACAGAGGGGACCAGTGGCCAGCATGGCCTAGTGCAATGGGACTGATGATGCCAATACAATGTGGAATATTTAATAGATGGATGGATGGATGGATGGATGGATGGATAGATAGATAGATAGATAGATAGATAGATAGATAGATAGATAGATAGATAGATACATAGATAGATAGATAGATAGATACATAGATACACAGATAGATAGAT
>NC_045161.1:22156813-22184313 GCF_900700415.2 Clupea harengus
GCTCGCCCAGGAAAAACACCCAAGGCTGAGACCCATTGTTTTCCAAGGGTTCACATAATGTGCACGCACACACACACATACATATACACACACATACACACACACACAAACACAGAGTCTTTCTCTCTCTTCAGAACAACAGGCTCAGAGCAAGTACATTGTCTTCTCAGGGTCGGCAAAGCACAGATACAGGAAGAGAGAGATCACAATACACAGAACACAGAGAGAGAGAGTGAGAGAAAGAGAGAGAGAGGGACAGAGAGAGAGAGAGGGAGAGATAGAGAGACTGTCAAAGTAGACACAGTCAGAAACTAGGTTATTTTCATCTGTTATTCAAAAACACTGACAAAAACATCTTGATCTTGATCAGCAAATATGTTTATTTTTATAAAACTAGTTAATTTTTTTACAAGATCAGTAAATAACAACAATAATAATAACAATAATAGAATAAGCATAATAAAACAAGAATTTTTCGACAGGGAAACAAATTCTCATAATAAACTGTACAATCGAAAAGCCCTCAACATGATGTCATTTCGTGATCTGAGTCCGGAGAGACAAAGGCAACCCATGCCTCTATTAAACACAATTGAGAGGAGAGGAGAAAAAAAGGCGGAGAAAAATGGGGAAAGAAAACATTTGCTCACTCGATTGTCTCACATTCCATTTGCTATTTCCTGTGTCACAGGAACTGGGAGGGTCCCCCTGGCAACAGGCTCCTGGGGTCATCCAGTTTCTGCACAAACACGATTACACTTCTAAGACTCACACAAAAAAAAGGAGTCTGTTATCAGCACAAAAAAAAAGAATTAAAAAAAAAGAAGAAATGACTGTGAACACACACTCGAAAATCATAATCTCTTCCCCCATGTAGTATATCACATTTCTTTTCAAAACAAAGAAACAGAGGTGGGTGAGGAGACAGACTGCCCTGTAAACAAGTGGAAGCGGGGGCATGTCTGGCCAATATCTGGGAGTTAATAGGAACTGGTGCCATGGGCATGCTTGAAGAAGGTTGAAGGGCACAGACTGGTATTTCCCCCACAAGGCACTCGACGTAAGGACAACCTGAGCAGAAGCTGAAGGTTCACAGGGAATTGAAGCTCTCCTATTTGAGCTCCAGTCCTGAGGGAACACGAGTTACATTGTGTTGCGTTTGCTTTCTATTCCAAGAAAAACCTCAGTTTCTCATATCTAAAACATTAGCAACCGGCTAACCTAGAGACAGTTCTGTGTTTGGGTAAAACAGCTGGCTGATTGAAAGACCTCAATATTTTTGAGTAGTTAAATGCAAAAATGATGCCATTATCCCAGGGTTTTAAAATTGGACTTAGGCACTTCTATTTCGTTTCAGAATATCTTATAGCTTATTACGTAATTATGTGGAAAAAGGAAAGACAAAGAAAAGGCAACACTATTCCTGGATCCACAAGGTGTCATTTTTTTCATAGATAGCTTTGTCGCTCATTTCTTCCAGCCTTATCGCTAGGCAACAGAAAGGACTGCACAAATCACATCATCACAGTTACACGCTTGTCCACTCCTTGAATTCAATTGTTGGCTTATTGACTTATTGGTTTAAGCGATCACATTAAGGGCTTTTGTGAAGGGTGTTATTTTATTGCTTTGAAAGTTGTTGAATTCTGTTTCTGAAAGCTAAATGCTAAACAGGCGGTGCACTGTAACGTACATCCATGCTAAATTTCTCAGCAGGCTTGGGCAGTGGCCTTTTCATTGGGTCCCTCTTCAGGATCATCTCCTCGTTGGCGTAGATAGGATCCTCTCCTCGCTCTGCATCATCAGAGTGGTACCCAGACTGGTACCCGCTCGTCTGATTGGACGACTCAGATTCCAGCGACTCTTTACTCTTGCACCGGAGGTTCGTGCTTAAAATAGATACCAACAACAACCTTTAAAACACAGCAGCTAAAGTCTACATGTCACCACGAGTCAATATGTTCATTCATTGTAATAACATTGTAACTACATTGTATCACAGTGCACTTCATCATCTATTACAATAACCATCTAATTTAATACTTTTGTTAGGGATAGATGAAAGGTGACCTCTCACCTGAAGAGGTGTGTGCGTGAGGTGCCATTGAGATTGCTGTGGTGGTCCAGTTTTTTCATCTCTTCTGCGGAGAGGCCCATTGCTCTGTCAATCTCAACATCCTGGGGGGGAGCCAAACGCATGCACGCTCAAGTAAACAAGACATTCAATTTGTATTTGATGTATTTGCCTATCTAATATTCAAAGCTGCAATGCGTGTTATTTTGTTTAACATGAAAGCATCACAAATTGCTACTGCAAAGCTCACCCGAACAAGGCTATGGCCCAGTGGAATGTCCTCAAATAGGGCCTGGCCATCACCCTGAATGGGATACCTGTGTTGGTGATTAACGACACAAAAAAGATTTAGAATCATACACACTATTTCTATACTGAAATGTTGCAATGAAGACTGTGACAACATTTTCACTCATAAAAATCTAAAATCAGTGCATTTATAGTGCTAATAAATGTCCATGTTAGACCAATTTCCCAACATTGTGCTGGATGATGAGCTTGACCGTGCAGCTAAGTGTTTGGCCCACCCTAGTGCTGGGGCGTTGTCGTAATGGAGCTGGGCAGCGGTGCTGTCCTCTCTGGGTGACCTGCCGAGGAGGCCTCTGGCACGGGCAGAGCCTGAGACGCCCTCCTGGTCGCCGACCGTCAGAGGGATGTAGTCTTTCCCATCCTAGGCACACACACACACACAAAGACATATACGCAAACACACACACACACATACAAACAGACGCAAACACACACACACGAGCAAACAAACACACACATACACACACACACACACACAGACACACACACAAAGAGGGGGACAGTAAGAAACATTAATGTTATCAAATGGAGACACACCTGTGGATTTGACACAAGACCGTAAGTGAAGTCAGTTTATGCTTAAAGACAGATAGGTCTGTCAGACCTGGTGTGCGCTGGCCTGGAGCAGGTTGCCCAGGTGTTCCACCAGCTCAGCGAATGTGGGTCTGTCTGTTGGCCGTTCCAGCCAGCAGTCCAGCATGGTCTGGTAGCTGAGGAGGCAAAGGACTTCATCAGCGAGAGGTTGAAGAGCACTACTAATACCTCTGAGGTTGAAGAGCACTACTAATACCTCTGAGGTTGAAGAGCACTACTAATACCTCTGAGGTTTAAGAGCACTACTAATACCTCTGAGGTTTAAGAGCACTACTAATACCTCTGTTTCCATTTGAGGTTTAAGAGCACTACTAATAACTCTGTTTCCATTTGAGGTTTAAGAGCACTACTAATAACTCTGTTTCCATTTGAGGTTTAAGAGCACTACTAATAACTCTGTTTCCATTTGAGGTTTAAGAGCACTGGCAACCGGTCCTCTCACTGTCTGATTTTGTTATGATTCACTTTTTATTAAAGGTACAGTCCGTGATTCTAAGACCATACACTTTGTGTATATTGCTCCTCAGTGTCCTATCGCTGTCTGTTCAGCGTTTGTGCTAAATAGAAAAAAAACTCTGAAAAAACTGATGTTCAAACACAGTCCTGGCTCTGTGAATGAAAAACAAGCATAGTGGCTCGAACCGAGCCATACACAATCCCAGCCAAACACGGAGCTTCAGGAGCTTGTAAGGGAGGCTGTTGAGCTCAAATATCAACCATTTCTCGCTAAACCAAAACGCAGACTCTGCCTTTAATTGCTATAAAGAATGGGGTTCACTTTGCCTGTTGTGATAACAGTCCTTATCTATTGCTAGTTACATAATAATTAGAAGAGCTTGGTTTTGCAAAGTCTACTAAAAAGTACTATTTACGTCTAAATAAAAGTTATAGATAAGGAGGTAGAAACATAAGGTAAGATAAATATCTTACATCTCTGGTGTGGCGTAGTCAGGCACTCTCATCCTGGCGCCCTCTTTCAGTCTGCGGCAGAAGGACTCATCGATGGCCACGCCGGGATAGGGGGACGCCCCTGTGTCAAATAGGGGGGGGGGGGGAGAGAGAGATAAATGCCATGCAGAGGTCAGATCACAGTTAAACAGTTGTGCATTATCAGGTTTGGCCACACTGTTTGTTCTCATGTCATCCCTAACAACAAAATGAGTATTGTGTTCTCTGACTGAACTAGCATACTCCGCTGTCGCTTCATATTCTTTATTCTTGAGCCTGTTTACCCAGAGAGAAGATTTCCCAGAGCAGGACTCCAAATGACCACACATCGCTCTGTGTGGTGTAGACACGGTCAAAGATGGTCTCCGGGGCCATCCACTTCAGAGGAAGACGAGCCTGCAACAGAGAGACAGACAGTCAGACAGACAGACAGTCAGACAGACAGACATGTCACAACGCACGTCCACCTGGCCCACTTCAGAGACAATCCCGCCACGTGTAAACAACTCTTCAAACAGACGAGGAAACGACTGAGCAGTGTGTTTACTATCACTCTCATTTATGTCCATTTGCGTATTTTAAAAAGAGATGTATTTGCTTCAACCCAGATCAACAAACCCCGCTGTGGCGTCATGCGAGGTAAAAGAAGCGAGAGGGGCAAAAAATAAAGAAGGGACGAGAGACAGCTGATACGCGGAGCATCTTACATCTCCCTTGCGGACGTAGTCGGGGTCCTTGTACACGTCTCTGGCCAGTCCAAAGTCACAGATCTTCACCACGTTATTTTCTGAAAGCAAGATGTTCCGAGCTGCCAGATCCCGATGAATGCACTGCAATTTCACATAGATATCACCATTAAGTACACACTTCGCTGCTTCTTACATACTTACATTTATGTACACACATGCCATTAAGTACACACTTCATTGCTTCTTACATACTTACATTTATGTACACACATGCCATGATGTACACACATTCATCAACACCTAATTAAACCTAACTTAGTATGTATGACTATACACAAAGACTCATGACCTGATACTGGTATCAGTTCCATGGTGCTAAGCAGTAGCATTAGCCGCCTAAATAGCTGCTAACCTTTCGAGAGGAGAGGAACTCCATGCCCTTGGCCACCTGGAAGCTGTAACTAATGAGGTCCTCCAGAGCGAGATGGTCCCAGTCTGAGCTCTCTGTCAGGAGAAACGGTGAAGGGTAAGGGTGAAAAACTTCTAAGATATTAAAAAGTTAAAATACCACAATAGCATCGCTACATGCAGAGTAAAACCCAGATAACCATTTTTTTTTTACCAGTGAGTAAGAGCTAGGGGACTAGTCAATAAGTGAGTTAAGGAGAGTGATGAGGTAAATGAGTAAGGCGGTAAGTGAGGTGGCCAGGAGGGGTGAGGGAAAGTGAGATGGTCGGTAAGTGTGTGAGGGAAAGTGAGATGGTCGGTAAGTGTGTAAGGGAAAATAAGGTGGTCGGTAAGTGTGTGAGGGAAAGTAAGATGGTCGGTAAGTGGGTGAGGGAAAGTAAGATGGTCGGTAAGTGTGTGAGGGAAAGTGAGAAGAGGAAAGGGACGGTGAGATGAGTCGGTACCTTGCTCCTCCAGGCAGCTCTCTGCCCAGTCCTCGCGTGAGCAGGTTGCAGTGCCGGTGCAGATGTCCAGCCTCGTGCCCAACCCCAGGTCCCCCTGGCTGAAGTCCTCCTCCACCTGAGACGGGCTGGGCCAGGAGCTTGGACCTCGTCTCTGGATCAAGAGAGCAGATGTGTGTCAGGGTCAGATGTGTGTCAGCTATGGAGATGTGGAGATTAGCTATCAGGTACTCTCCTGATAACATTAGGTGACCTTAGTGTTCAGTCTCAATTCTCCATGGAAGCCAACTGACAATCAAATAGTTGAATGTGTTTCGTTCAAAATGAAGCTGGTTATAATGGCCTGCTGTAAGAGATCATGTTCTAAAGCTCCAGCTGTTTACGCTACAGATAATATTTAAAAAACACTCTTCAGTCACCTTCCCCAAAGTTGTGTGCCTTCTTCTCCACATGGCTTAGAACACAGAAGTCTGCTTCAGATTTCCTCTCCCCTGTCTTTGTTTATTTAGTTTTGTCTCTTTTTATTTCATTAAAAGTCAAAAATTGGTGAACTCCACCGCTCTCTGCAGCCCTCCCTGGTTGAAGTTCCCTGCACTATGCTCCATTTTGTCTCTGGCCTTCGTTCAGCTCCTTATGTAAGACCCCACCGCTCTAACCACATCAGTCGCCATCTGCGGCTGCTTGTTTAATGGTCGAGGACTGGAGTAACCACGTCTCAGACTTCTGTGGGGGGTTGAAATGGGGCTGGGAAGGGGGCAAAGGGGTGTTTACAACTGTTCTTGTGAGAAACATTTGGGGGGAATTTACCTTAAAAGGGCTGTACTCCTCCCGCTTGCTCTTCAAGTAGCTGGAGAGGTTTCCGTTCTTGCAGTACTCCACAATCACCATCAAAGGACCTGAGAGAGAGAGAGAGAGAGAGAGAGAGAGAGAGAGAGAGAGAGGGGGACAGAGAGAGAGAGAGAGAGGGGGGGACAGAGAGAGAGAGAGAGAAAGAAAGGGTGTGAGAGAGAGGAAGAGATGGGGAGAGATACAGAGAGAAAGAGTGATCAAAAAGACATATGAAAAGAGAGAGATAAAGAGAGAGAGAGAGAGATAAAGAGAGGAGGGCAGGAGAAGAGTATAGAGATGAGTTGCACGAGTGTTTGCAGCCTCTCTGTATCTTTGGGGTGGAGTAAATGTATAATTAACGTTCATTTAGAAGGGGACGCTGAAAGCATCCTCTTGCACTCTATAAAAACGTAATAATGCGTTGAGAACAAAATGTGCTTCGTACACTTAGGACAAGCAGTCCTTTACACGACATACAGACAGGCATGTTGGTAGTGGGGAGGAGACCACATGGGGTACAGTGGTATTCAAAACCACAGGGCCTTAATGAACTGATGTACAAAACATAAAACACACAAGCACTTGCTGGTCTCTCTCTCTCTCTCTCTCTCTCTCTCTCTCTCTCTCTCTCTCTCTCTCTGTGTGTGTGTGTGTGTGTGTGTGTGTGTGTGTGTGTGTGTGTGTGTGTGTGTGTGTGTGTGTGTGTGTGTGTGTGTGTGTGTGTGTGTGTGTGATGACTCACATCCTGGTTTTGTGCATGCTCCAAGCAGGTTGACTACATTGAGATGATGGCCGATATGAATGAGAATCTTCAGTTCAGACATGAGGGCCTGGTACTCACTGGTAGTGGCGCCCTCTATTGGTGGGAATAGTAAGAGACAACTCATTTTCACGATGGAAGTGCATCTACACACTAGATCCTCAAGAGGAGATGATGATATTATGCCACGCTAAACACTATCATGCATGTCAGTGTGTGAAAGTGACACAGTTCAATTTAATTATATTAAATGTTATTTATATAGCGCCAAAACAATAAAATGGTCTCAAGGTGCTTTACAGAGCTAAGTTAAGGCTACAGTCTAAGTCTAAGGTCTTCTGCTTCTGTGGTCTGCAATTTGGCGTAAAATAAACAAACTCCGATGTCACAGATATGTTACTACAAATGAAAAAAACTAAAACAATGTGCCCAAAAAAAGGGATCATATGATTTTTTGAAAATACCTTTAAGCATTTTCACTGCCACAGTGGTGCAGGTTGTGGCTTTCTCAATGCCAAATGCCGAGGCCTCCACCACCTGACCGAAGGCTCCTCGACCCAGTGGCTCTCCTGCAACACACAGGGAAACAAGATGTTCAGTCTCACACCAGTGTCCTCAGGAAGCTCAGGCTAAGGAAGTCACGGAAATCAGCGACGCAATCTTGACTGGAAATTGGATCATTCTGACGCACCTAGCTTGAGTCGGTCTCTGGGAAACTCCCACTTGTTGGCATCGTAAGGGAGCCTCTCGCAGTGCTCATCCATCGGCATGTCATCCTCGTCCAGGATCATTGACAGGTAGCCAGTTTTCAGCTCCTCATTTGGCTGACACACAGAGAGAGAGAGAGAGCGAGAGAGAGGGAGAGAGAGAGGGAGAGAGAGAGAGAGACAGAGAGAGAGAGGGAGAGGGAAAGACAGAGAAGACGATAGAAAGGGGAGAGAAGAGACATTGGCCTGGTTACACACACAGATCGTCCGTGGGTCACCTACCCCTGCACTCACCCCAGTCTCTCAGCATGTCTCACCCCCAGGTCCTACATTGTGGGAAGTTAATGGGCCCGTGCCCCAGATTGTCCCACCACCCACCCACTCCCCACTCCACACTCCCAGGCCCCGACCGTGCAGCCGGACAGCCCCAGTCTGTGAGACCCGACGGAGGGTGCAGGCCAGAGCTGGCTGGCCTACGTGACTTACTGGAGAACCAGCAGGGCCTCTTTCCTGGAACGGACAAAGGAGAGAAGGCATGCCAAGCAGCCCTGCCAGTCAGTTCCAATTTGTCAAAGTGTTGCGAGCTTCGACATGCTGCGTTTTGCGTGCAGACGTGTTTATGAGTTTGTGTGTGTGTGTGTGTGTGTGTGTGTATGTGTGTGTGTGTGTGTGTGTGTGTGTGTGTGTGCACGTGATAATAAATACGTTAGATCAAACGTGTGCACGTCATGAGTGTGGGCTTGCGGTTGGGTGGTAAACAGTTACCCGTTTCCGGCTCCGGATGACGAAGACGATGAGGATCCAGAAGAAGATGGCTATGACCACGGCTCCTATGGGCACGATCAGCTCCACGTTCATCTTCTCCTCGGCACCTGCACGGTTCATTGTTAGCATCATCAGCATTAGCATTAGCATTTAGCAAACCTGGACATTTAGGTTTCCTAATTCCTTCTCTGTTCTGCAGAACCTACAGTATGAAAACTGATCATATTTTCTTGCACTAAAAATGCAATCCCAGTGTTGCTTGGTACGCACAATAATTACAGCATGAAATCTGGTTTTAAACACTACAATACTTCCACCTGTCTGGACGCTATCGCCCTGAAAAGATAAATACATAAATAAAACATTTCTTTAGACTGATGATATGCATATGGGGACAGGAAATGTTTGTGTTTCATGTCTGCAGATAGGCCTGGAATATGATCACTAAGCAGACCAGAAAAGGGCTGTACAATTAATAATACTAATAAATAATACTGAATTGACCAGAACCTCAAGCCAAAGGCTACAGAAGAAGCTGAGACCCAAACACAGGAGAATTCAAAAGAACTACTAAGAGAACGGCTACAGCTCCGGCTCCCATCAAACATCAACACTACAGTTCCTTCACAGCCATGCGAGGTTCTCCCCACACATGTCCTCACCGCTACTTCTCATGTTTTCCTCCATTTTGTCCTCGACTACTCTAATTCGGGTTACTCATTCTATTCCCACGGTTGTCTCCGTGTATTACTTCAATATCTCAATCTTCTCAGTGAGTTTAAATGTTTTTCAGTCTCTGTATTTCCCTTTCCCTTCGCTCTCGCCCCTTCCCCTTTTTTCCTCATTATCTCTTTAACGCTGAAGGAAGCGTGAGAATGGGGGCTCCTCGCTCGTTACAGTCCCTGTCCCCCCCTCGTTAGCGAGCCTCAGTGGCGTCTGTGTGACGCCCCGGCCGAGGATCAGTGGCAGGCAGTGAGTCACGTACGCTCTGCAAACAGCTAGCACATGTGCTAGTTCCGTTTGTTAGTCTGTCTGTTGTTATGTTCCCTCCCTCTCTCTCTCTCTCTCTCTCTCTACCTATCCTCTCTCTATTTCTCTGTCTTTATATTGTTCTCTCTCTTTCTCTATTCTCTCTATTTCTCTATCTTTATGTTGTTCTCTCTCTCTCTATCTCTCTTCCACCCTCTGTGTGTATGTGTATCTCTGCCTAGGTGGAATGGAGGGCTCTGGAAAGAATGTGAGAGAACGTGGGGAAGGGGAGGTGGTGGAGGAAGGCCAGTAAAGAGAAGGGGAGGGGAGGGGAGAGGGGTCTGGAGGAGGAGGTGCGGTCCCTTCTCCCCTTTGTCTTCTGGGACTCTTTGCTCTGCTTTCTTTTTAGCCACAACCAAAGGATGTACACCAGAAGGGTCAACTTCCTGCCTGACGGACAAGAGGCTATTTTTAACATCAGAGGTTCTTTAAGACAAATAAGCCTGATCTAAACAAATACAGGGATAGTTGGTGTAGAATCTATTCGATATAGACTCTATACTGTAAAATGATGAGGCTGAGTGATATTAGATACCCTTACAACCTGTTTGAAAGAAATGAATGCTTTTGAAAAATATGTTTAAACAAGGTTGATCATGGTTTTCAAAAGGTAAGTGTGTTTGATTTTTCAAAGGAAATGTATTATTTTGACAGGAAATATTCTGCTTGGGGACTATTTGTTAACTAAATATTGCTACTGATTGGCTAAAGGTGATCAAAGTGTAAGCGGTTGACTGATTAAGGCAGATTTTTTGTTAAATGTCCTCTGAATAACTAAAGCTGATTATTCGTTTGTCCCTGTTGTCACTTCCTGATGTGGCGATGGCTCACCTTCCACGCTGAGGAAGGCCTGGTCTGTGTCACAGCCTTGGCTGTTGCAGGCGCTGCAGACGTATAGGCCGCTGTCGTCTTTCTTGACCCGCAGGATGGTCAATGTGCTGTTGGACCGCTTCAGAAGTACACCTGGGGAAAAAAAAGACACAAAACTGTGAACTCAGTGTCAAAATCATCACAAAGAACTCAGCATCAGAAAAAATCTGAAAAAAAAGACAAAAGACAAAAACAAGGATATCATTTCCACAGTATCATTACTCGATACAGTGCTTATTCTACCACCTCTAAGAAGATAGAAGATATCATGTTAGTAGTCCGTCTGTACTACAAGCCATTGCTTAGTAGTCTTACTATGAAGAGCGCTTATGCAAAGCCGTTCAGATGATGATAACAGAATGGTATTATCAGATTTCCTATGACATACCGAACAAAAAATACTATAACAAACTAAATAGGGAAAAGCAGCTCACCCGACTCCTCTCCCACAGTCCGGTTGTTCTTGGTCCAGATGATGGTTGGTGTTGGAGTGCCTGACACCTCACATGTCATTGTGGTCGAGTCACTCACATTCACTCTTTGGTCGGTGAGGACGCTGGTGATTTTGGCTGGTTCCAGGGCTAAATACACAAATGAAGGAGGTCATCAACACAATTCAGTTTCGGCGTTAAATGCTAATGGAGCTAGACTGATGTGGTAAGTTTAAACAAGCGTTATTGTTGTTGTGACTGGCAAAGAGAATAGTCTCGCTTGCAGAAGAAGATGCGATAGTCTCCTCAGAGTTTTCCTCTAGATAAGATTTGTTATAGCCACGTTCAACTAAATTCAATTCAGTTTCCATTTTTATTAACTTTTATTACTTTTTATTAACACTTGACACATTGAAAAGGAGCACTGTCTTGAAGCACTTCACAAGAATCCATTCCTGAAGCCTCCCACCTCCAAACCCCCTGATGACCAGTTTTCCAGTTTTTGTTTGCTTGTTTGAGAGGAAACCTTGACATACTACTGTATATCTCAGTAAAGGGAGAGCCATCTTCCTCGGGCCAACCCAGGAGAGGTGCTGTGGAGAGGTATAGAGATGTCCATGTCCCTTACCTCTGAGCGAGAGGTAGTGGAGCAGGCAGGTCTTCTCGGACGACGTGGTGAGGCTCTCCACCTGGCAGACGTAGAGGCCCTCGTCCTGCAGGGAGGCGTTGGTCAGCAGCAGCTCCATGGTGATGTTGCTGCCTTGCACCCTGAGCGGCGTGGCCTGGGGCAGAGGCAGGAGGGGCCGGGGCAGGGTGCGGCAGGGTTGGGCGGCCGGGAAGGCCTGGGTCTCTGGGCTGCTGGACACGTTTGTCACCCGGTACCAGGTCAAGTTGCCGTAGAGCAGCCGGTCTGCTGTGCACTGCAGAGCCACGTTGTCTTGCTCGATGGGCTCGGATGAGGAATTCAAACTGAGCTCCAGGCCCCCTGTCGGCATGGAAACATGACAGAAGCACACACACACACACAATGACCTCACAGTGACAAACAGAAGGAAGGACTTTTCATTACAATTTCATCATAAACTCTCCTTGTCCAGCACAGGTCTTTGTTCACAAAGGGCATTCCATCAAATTATTCTTATTTAATTAATTAATTAAGGGTTGCAACATTTAATTTGAGTCATGTCATGCCCTCTCCAGTAAATCTTGAGAAACCTTCTCTATCTAAAAGTCTACACTCAAAACCAAGAACGACAAATCCTGAGCGCAACAAGATTTTCATCGAGCATTGGAATAACACAGCATCACTATTTAAACCTCCCAAGTCATCTGATCAGTCATGTATCATCTGCAGCATGAGAACGAGTGTCAGACTTACGTGTGACCTGGAAGACGATGATGTACTCATCCACTCCTGCTTTATTGGTGGCGATGCACCTGTAGATAGCGTGGTCCTCAGCCTTCCGGATCTTCAGTGTGCTCACAGTCTGCACACACACACACACACACACACACACACACACACACACACACACACACACACATATACACACACACACACACACACACACACATATACACACACACACACACACACACACACACACACAAACACACACACACACACACACGCGCACACACACACACACACACACCCACACACACACACACACACACACACACACACACGCACAGGGAGAGTTTGTTATGTCACTGTTAGAGAATCAAGAGGACTGTATGAACACAAAAATGGATTTCTTCCCTGATTCCCCCGACAAACAAACAAACAGCTGTAAGGGTTTTTAAAGGCTACAGATTTTGATCTGAGACTAAAGTTGTCAAGGTCTGCTTTGTGAAAGAGTTCACTTGGTATGTTGACGCGGTTCAGAACACTTGTGAGTGTACAGAAGGCGTAATTGATGTAAACGGGTCATGTTTTGAGCTCATTTAGTAGCCGCAGTAGTGTGTTCTGGGTACGTAGAGGAGGACTGTGAAAAGAGATGATGCCGCAGTAGTGTGTTCTGGGTACGTAGAGGAGGACTGTGAAAAGAGATTTCTTCTTGGAAATGGGCTTTCTCTTCTTTGATATTCTTGGTGACATAACCTGGTGTAGAGGACACACGTGGGCTGGGTGGGCCAATCCCTCGCTCAGTGGATTCTACTAGATTACTGAAACAACGAGAACAAGTGGATACCAAATCTGGTGGAAACTCTCTACCGATGGCCTATGCTCCACTGGAGTGAGAAGGTGAACAACAATAACAACAATAACAACAACAACAACAAGCGGACACACGTGCCAGTGTATTAACACTCGTTTTGTGTGTTTGGTCAGAGGGAGTGGCGGTACCTTGAGAGAGGCGTCGGCGATGGTGCTAGGGCTGCTGACGTGGTTGAGAGCCGTGCCGTTGGTGAGGTCCCTCCACTGGGAGCACTCCTTCAGTCGACTCACAGGCCTCGCTACCCCTCGCCTGTAGTAGACACGGAGAAAAACAGAACGGAGCCATGGATAAAACGTATGCACAGATTTAATCCCGTGTGGCTTTGGTCTGTTTTGTGTCAGCTTGGGTAAAGGAATCTGTGCCAAGACATACAAAGGGCATTGATGCATGGCACACACAGAATACACAATCTGAAATTCCTTCCCAGATTAAAATAAACGGATTCAGGGTCTATTTGGAGGAATGTAAATACTATTGGACCTGGGAACACAATGACCACACGCGCAACTCAGCTCACCAATTTGTCAGCACATGCTTAAAACACAAGCACACAGACTTAGAACGTGTAGTATTTATAAATATGCAGAAATACAGAGTTTTTAGAACAGGCTCGCTATTTCAGGGGTGATTACACAAGTTATTTACCGACTGTGAGACAAGCCCAGGAACATCAACAAACTCTTACACACACACGCAGATCAGCAATGACGGCACTAGGCCAGATATAAACAGAGTAAGCTAGAGGAGAACGTAAGAGATGGTAAGATAGGGGGAGAGAGAAGGGGAGAACACTGACAGAAGTGTGAAAGGCGCTATTGAAGGAAAAGGTCATTTGTAAAAGTCCAGTTTTGGAACAACAGGAAGCTGCGATGAGGGGGACAGGAAGTAGGCCGTGGTGCAGTCTTAAGATAAGGTCCCCTCTTGTGAGTCATCGACGAATCACAACACGCGCCCAAGAAGCTCATCGCACAGTAGAAGCACCCCAAGCAAGGCCACTGTTTCATTGCAGTGATTCTCCCCACATTTGAAACCAAGTCACTCAGTCCAAAATGTGTCCTGGCCTCCTCTAAACTGAACTGAACTCATCTAAACCCTGCAACCACTTCCTTTAGTCAAAACCATGAATACAATATCATCTATACTGATTAACTACATAAATACGCAAGCACACACACACACACACACACACACACACACACACACACACTCACACACTCACACACACACACACACACACACACACACATACACACATACACTCACACACTCATCTCATTCAGCACCCTGTTTTGCAGTGTTTTGAAATCTTTGGACAGAGCTCATTGTGTCCGTCCTCTATCACATCCTCCTGTGTCTCAGTGGTCAAAGGTCAGTCATATTGTCCCTACCAGAGGCCCTCCTCACGCATGTTTTCAACCCCAGCCAACTGTGCTTCTGAGCATCCACAACCACAAAACAACCACCATGATGTCAGCCATCCACCACACAGTCAACACATCAACACAAACATAGCCATCACAACAACACAAGCGCAAACAGTATCACAACTAATGTGCAGCAAACGCATAAATACTGGACATAAACCCCCGAGGAAACACAGAAATGATGACAAATGTAGAGAAGACATTGCCCATGTTGTTGCCAACATATTGCCATAGTTTCTTCTTTACTAGAAAAAAAAAGTTTTGAATTTTGCTTTTGTTTTGAGATGTGGCTAGCACAAAGTCATGTGATTTCACTTACTGGAAGAGGATTGGACAGTCTTCCTTGGGCATCCACTGCCATTGGATGTCGACTGGAGAGGGCCCCCCCGGGAGGTGCACCGGAGGGCGGGGCTACTGCCGTACATGTGTGCGTCTAAATGCACCGCAACCTCCTTCTCAAAGATCTGAGGTGGAACTGCATAGGTACAAACAAACACACACACACACACACACAAACACACATATTCAAATAATTGTCTTCTGAGAAGAAAGAAGTGAGAAGTGAGAGCACAAGATAAAAAGAGAAGAGAAGTGAAAAGAAATGAAAAGAAAAAGAAGATAGATAGATAGATAGATAGATAGATAGATAGATAGATAGATAGATAGATAGATGGGTTTGTTTACCATTGACCAGCAGTCTGAAAGTGTGCCTGTGCTCTTCTTTGGTGATCCGGTTGGTCAGGACCGCTGTGTAATTCCCAGCATCCTTCTCGACCACATCCTGGATGGTGAGGTGGTCCCTCCCTGGCTTCACCCTGTTGTAGCTGTCCTCTTTTCTGATGGGCTGATCGTTCTTAAACCTACACAAAAAACACAACACTGTCACACAAAGACATAAAACACACAGCTTGTAAAACACACAGAGAAAGATTGACACACACACACACACACAACACAAACAGAGACACACAAGAGTACACACACACACACACACACACACACACACACACACACACACACACACACACACACACACACACACACACACACACACACACACACATAAACACATACCATTTCACTGAGGGTTCTGGGTAGGCAGTGTACTTCAAAGGGATCTTGACTATCCCATCTTTGGCATAGACCTCCAGGGTGTCAATCAATTGATCACTCAGCTCTATAAAGGGCTTTCCTGAAGGGCAAACCAACACAAACCCATCAAACCAACACTAAACACCAAAACAGCCTCCCAAGGCTCCCATGCCCTGCAAGAAGCATCTAGATAGATAGATAGATGGATACTTTATTAATCCCGAGGGAAATTTAGGAAACAGTCCAATCAGTGAAAAATGAATAAATAAATAAACAGAAGAAAAACAAAACACTATTACCACGCTATTAGCTATACACTATAGCATATCAGTAACTGACAGATCTATTTCTATTTCTAAATCTATTTAGCTATTTGTTTTGTGGGAAAGCATATACAGCACAATTTTAAATTAATTAATTAATTAATTCATTCATTCATTCATTCATTCATTTTGATTAATGTATTCTTCTAGGTGGAGTACCATAGACTGTAAGAGTAGCACTGGAAGTCTTAATCATTCCACCACTGGAAGCAGTGCAGGAGTATTTTCCGGCGTCTTCTACTGTCACATTCTCTATGATGAACTTGTTGGACAGTTCTAGAGTGTTCCACAGTTTCTTCTTGTGAGATTGGAGTTTAGCTCGAGACAGAGAGCTGTTCACAGACTGGACCTGAGAGGTGGATGAGAACGGCTACAAGTTGAACAAGTGGACCTCGTTTACTTACTTTCTGTTTGGCAGATAAACAAATATAAATTCATGCAATTTTCCAGTGCAGGCCCACAGCCCCCTGCCACAGATGGCTTAACCCACGGGTGAGGAGTGTATGGGTGAGGAGTGTATGGGGGGCACTGGGTGGGCCGTGGGCAGAGAGGCATGGCACCCCGCTGTCTGACTGGAACTGACCTGGCCCTGTGGAAACTTCCATGTGTAGTCCAAGACCACGTTGAGCTCTGTGTGAGCGGTGCAGTTGAGCACCAGCCTCTCCCCTACAGACAGTCTCTCCTCCCCAGGGGTCACAGTGAGGTCATAGATCTTGTATCCTGCGGAAAAGGGAGGGAGCCATTACATAGGGATGGAGGTGGGGGTGGGGGGGGGGGGGTCTGAACGGTATTGTTCTCCCGGCATCACCGTCATCAGACTAACTCAGAGCAGTGCAAAGGCACCCGTGTCTATGTGAGCCCAAACAGTCCGACTATCATTCCTATAAGAATGACTCAGGACGGCACGAACAGCACACATATACAATGGCCAATGTCACAGATCAGTCTTAGTCCATAAGGACCGTTTTTAATGCATAACTTGATTCGTGCACATACATTCATACTCAATTTGAAAAGTATCTCCTGTTGTAGACACTACTTTTTCCTAATGAACCACCAACTAACTGAAAAACACTGAACCATCCTCTCACCTACAACAGCAATGAGATATAGGGAGGAGGAGAAGGTCTCGTTATGGATGTGGGTATGGCAGTAGACCAGGCCAGCAAAGCTGATCAGGTGACTGGGCAGGACGAAACCCCTTTTGCTGTCCCAGTATACTTTCTTCCCATCTGAGGTGACCTCTTTTGGAGGGTACTTCTGAAAGAAAATTACATTTGTCATGTTATGATTTCCCATCCCCAAAAGTAAGCCCATTCTGGACTTATGCCTGGCGCATTATTGAGCATAACGCACTCTTCCTGAGTATCACTCTTTCATTAATAGCTAGTGAATTATCACTTGTTTATATAAACAAATATTAATAAAAAGAGATGATTACATCCAAATGATATGTGTATCTAAACTCAGATTAAAACTATGTTTTGATCATTATCTTAAATTATCTCCTGTAACAAAAGTTCTTGGCAAGAGACCATGTTGGACCACGTTGCTTACTTATTTTTCTCCATCATCGCACACAGGCCTGCATGCCTTAAACAACTGCTGGTACGTGATGAAAGGCATTTACAGTTTAAACAGGCTGAGGGCATCCGACTCAGAGAATGTTTATTTCATTTAAGCATCCTTCATCATACTCCTTTGACAGAAAGTGGCCTCGAAACCCAAGACACCCATGGAGGGGTGGCAACACGGAGTTGAGTTCCAGTGGAAAACAGTGTGTGTGTTATGAGATTGTGCAAAGGAACCTCACCATGACCACAATCACTGCAACCCCCAAACATTACTTGCTATTTAAAAGGGAGAACAGAAGCTCATAGTTGTCCATATCCAAGCTCATAGTTTTCCATATCCAAACCATCTGCCTATCAAAGGGCCATAACCGCTGGCAATTCATATTTAATAAGTTAATGGCACACTATTGTGGCTAACCAAAGATAAATCATACTCTCTTGGTATGACTTACAAAGATAGTAATCCAAAAAGGCCACAATCAGAGCAGATGGCTACATATTGAAGTAGTTTGCAACAGTGGGATTAAATCATTAAGACAGTAACATTATATTCTCAATACTTGAGCCATCTTCAGCTGGCAAAAAAGAACCTTATTTAAATA
Source organism: Clupea harengus (assembly GCF_900700415.2). Classification (NCBI taxonomy): domain Eukaryota; kingdom Metazoa; phylum Chordata; class Actinopteri; order Clupeiformes; family Clupeidae; genus Clupea; species Clupea harengus. The sequence continues at coordinate 22,174,963 of NC_045161.1, forward strand.
CCATAACGTCTCACAACACACATTTAAACCTAAACTATGAACAACTATCTGAGAATATGATTTCTTTGGAACAACCTACTGATGGACTGATAACACCTGACAGTGGAACAGACCTGACACTCATTTAGTACCGGTTCTGTGCAAGATCAGGGCTGGATACTGGTTTCATTTAGTACCGGTTCTGTGCAAGATCAGGGCTGGATACTGGTTTCATTTAGTACCGGTTCTGTGCAAGATCAGGGCTGGATACTGGTTTCATTTAGTACCAGTTCTGTGCTAGATCAGGGCTGGATACTGGTTTCATTTAGTACCGGTTCTGTGCAAGATCAGGGCTGGATACTGGTTTAATTTAGTACCGGTTCTGTGCAAGATCAGGGCTGGATACTGGTTTCATTTAGTACCGGTTCTGTGCTAGATCAGGGCTGGATACTGGTTTCATGGTCATCAGCAGGGGTTCCACTCACCGTGAAGAGAGTGACGTTGATGTCCTCTACGGAACCAAGACAGGGGATGACCACTTGCTCCCCCTCCCGGATAAACACCACGTCATAGGGGTGGGCCGAGCGGACAAACGGGGACCTGTAGTCTAGAACCAAAACCAGAACCAGAACCGTGTAAACAGAAACATCTGGGGACAGTTTGCAGAACTTCACACACTTTGTGTTCATCGGAAAGGCATGTCGGGTTCAGTGCATCTTAAAAAGGAAACCCCAACAGTACGTAAATCAAAACACTGTCTCAGGATCAGTCTATATGAGTCACCTTTGGACTTAGTGACTACAGCAGTAACATTCACTTATAACATGACAGTGATGTGTATGTGTTAGAAACAGGCGAACTGCAAACACACACATCATAGGCTCCAGATCATGTTAAATGTCTTCTAATTATTATTACCTCTGCCAAGGAGGTTATGTTTTCAGTGCCGTTTGTTTGTCTGTCTCTGTTGTTTGTTTGTCTGTCTCTGTTATTTGTTTGTCTGTTTGTCAGCAGAATTATGCAAATCCTAGGAGACCGGTTTTTCATGAAACTTGGTGGAGGGGTGTAGGGCTAAGGCCGAACCCAAGGAGGATCGAAATCACGGGGCAGATCAACAAATGATCTTTCACATTCATTAACATCAGGGCATTAGGGCAGATAGGGCATTTGGCCTTGGCAGAGGGCTCTCTGAGGCCCTTTTATTTAATAGTGTTGTGACAACGCAAGTAAAGTAAAAAAAAAAAATACACAAGTTGGGTCCAAAACTCTCTCACAGATAGATTGTTTGTGTGCCCAGGTAGGACTCAACTTGGGACTGTGGGGTGAAAAACGAAATGATAATTCCCTATACGAGTGCCTCAGTGTGTCTGACCTGGGGCCTTTCCTTCGCCTGCTTGGGTAATGAGCCGTGGACATGAGACACTGCACCAAGTTAAATCACTAAATGATCTGGTCTGCCTCCTTTGAAGTATTCGGCTTAATGCACAAATAATGAGAAGCTTTGCGCCCAGAGCAATGCACAGCTGCCCCCCTTCCCAAACTCAACTGATTTGTGTACCCTGTACTTTGGAGGAGATCTTCCCTGTTCAGTGGACAGAATTTTTCTTTTTTTTGTGTTAAACTCAAGAAGGTGTCCCTTGTTTTCTTTCTGTCGTGTCTCAACGGTGTAAAATAGGATTCAATCAAATAGACATCTTTTCCCGTCCACTTTTTCCTCAGTGGGAAACTACACTAGGTGTGGCAGTACTAATAGAGAAAACGTTTGGAGTCACTGTGTCACTTGCAGGAGTTGAGAGGGGGGATGCTCACCTTGGACAAACACATATACAGAGGAGGATGAGGGGGATGCTCACCTTGGACAAACACATATACAGAGGCAGATGTCTTTCCAGCCTCCACCGGCTGGTTCTGGAAGGAGCACCGGTAAAGTCCTGTCTCATTGGCTGTCGCCGCGGTGACAATCAGAGTACTACAGAACAGACCGGCTCCACTGCAGTCCACCAAGGACAGGCGGCCGTCCACGTGACTCCGGTTGAAAGGTGTGTCCCACTCAAGGAGCTGCTGACCCCTATATTTGACCACAAAGCAGGTCAGAGAGAGTGAAAGTAAGTAAAAAAAAATAGTCAGCCACAAAAAAGTTGTGTCTCAATAACAAATACCCCCATAAAACATCCATTTGAGAAAAGTGTGCTATACTGCTACACTAGTACTACTTAAAGTCTTGAGGAGTCTTGCCTTTGGATAGTAACATGCAGGCTGAAACTTTAAAATACAACCTAGGGTTTTGTCAATTAGCATAATGGTATACAGAGTGCTGAGGTGAGGGGTGCAGTAGGACAATGGTCATCCTACCTGCAGGTAATCTCCAGGGTGTCAGTGGCATTGATTCTGTGGACGCTTTCTTGGATGCTGAGGCCAGGGGGCTCAGATGTGAATCTAAGCTCTAATGCTGAAAGCACAGATAGCAGTAGCATAGTTTTTATACGGTAAATATGCATTTCTACCACTGTCTTTTTGAAGGTTGTCTATTACAGGCTTTGCTTTCCTTTCCTTCCTTTCCATTGCTCAATGAATATAGTTAATTGTTACAATGGATATGTCTGACGGTTCAATAAAACAAATTACATTCTGAAGGACATAATACGAAACTGGCAGCTTGAATGTGAAAACAGTCAAATCTCTTCTCTTTCTCTTGACACGTGTTGTTAAACTAGACTGGTCCGTGGGATTGTAACTGTCTCACTGGTCTCTTCAGTAAGCACTGGAGAATGAACTACACGAATCAGCATGGTCTGGTGGGGTACAACACCTTGTCCATGTTTGACATGAGATAAGGAAATAAGTTCATTAAAATTGAACCGAGAGTAACACATCACCAAGTTATGGGATGTCACACAGGGACAAACATCCCATAATGTTTCTACTCAGATCCTCTGTGTGGATCTCGGGGCTGTTTTTTCCACTGCTGCAGCAGCAGCCGTCCTCCGTGCTGTGTCAAAACAGGAAGCGAGGGGCAGATGGGCCAGGGCTGGGCTCTGCGGCCCTGCTCTCCCCACGTTCAGAGCCCTGAGGTGGGGTTCCTGTTCGAGAGGAACTAGGGCAAGGGACACGGGCCTCAAACACCACCGTGCCACGCCATTAACAGATTTATGCGCTTATACGTTTAGTTATATGAGGTCGGGAATTCATGGCGAGATGATGATTAACAATAGTAAAGCAGTTCATTAATCCCACTGGCCAAAAGAGATGTGGGAAGGAATAAGGAATACCACAAAGACTGAATAGTCAACCTCAGTGTAACATTATAGACAGGAAGTTAAAACGAAATTATTTATGACATATCTCAGAACACTGCAGAATAATAACAAAAGTATATATAAAATCCATTATAAAATACTGGCCCTTAGATTAATTCAAAATAGCACCAATTTCCTTTCTTTGATAAATTAAAGAAAACTTGACTTTTGTTCAAGAAGGTTTGAAAGAAATATGGCATTAAACAGCATTCCGCATCATTAATGTTTGATTCGTTACATTTTGATTAAATAACTGCCATGTGTTATTGCGCATAGTTCAAAGTTTGCCTTCTACTTGGCAAACACATTTTTTAAACTTACCAGTCACCCGGCTGATTCCAAGGACAGTGTACATCAAATAAACGACAGAAAATGCCTTCGCCATCGTCCGACATAAACGATGGACCGTCTCCACATGAGCATGTATTCGGAAACGTCTTCAGGAAAGGTGGTATTCCCCGTTCACGCGCGCATCATCATTCCGTTCAAAGCTGTTAATATTTGAGGTTCTAGTTTTATTTATTCCAACGCAGGAAAAGAACTCCAAGACCATATGAAAAAGATCTGATTTACACACGAGGTGCTCCGTTGAAAACTTAAGCCACGATTTCAAAGGAAGTCAGCTTGGGAACAGTTGAAGCGGTAGACTAGTGCGCGGTTTAGGGGAAACGGCTCGAGCGACAGGACAACTTGTGCGCTCGTGACGCAGCAGAGCTGTGGGGATGGAGGGAGGGGATGCAAGGAGGAGCGCATTCTTCCCTTCGTGTTTTCACAGTGTTTCCACAGTGTTTCATCCATTTACGTTACATTTGCCCCCGAATAGCTAATTCTGTATACTCTGTATATTAAGCTAACGAAGATAAAGACGGTCTGAGCAAATTCCATATATTAGACTACCGTCATTTGAACCACAGATTTGTCCAATGTAGAGTTATTCAAAACTCCACACCGTAACGATTACGCTAACACTATTCTATTGTATTTATATTTTCTAGTACACTGCCTTGAGTGCGTTCACTGTTTACCAAGTAAGATAAATTGATTTTTATTTTACCTAATCAAAAAAATCGGACTTGTTTTCTGCTGTTCCTGTGGTTGTTTGCTTTAACACACTGTTAACATTATTGATGACAAACAGTCAAATGTGTGACAGCAGTGTGTCCTGGTCAGTGTTTATCACATCTCAAAGACACTTTTAAATGGATCAGTGCTATCGCTATTAAACACATATCGGACGTGACTAAGGAGAGGAAGTTAAATATCCTTTGCATTCCTGGGGCACGTGCATGATTGAGTGACAAACATTACGTGGTAGATTGCTGGTGATTGGCTTGTGAGGAGTAATGTTAGCAAAGGATATGCAACAGATCTAACGACACTGGAAAAATTATTAAATTATCTCACCTTGATGTAATCTCTTTGATATAAACATGATTGGGAAGGGATAGACTGCCAAACGATTGGGAGTAGTTGGGTTCTGAAATAGGCAATTCATTTGTCAGCTGCCATGGTATTTTTGTGGTTTCATCGGGTGAAAAATGTCTGTGTACTGCCAGCTTTGTTTTCAAATTCGCTGAGGATCGATGTGTTCAGAGAAAAATGTGTCTTGTACCTTTCACTAAATCCCAGCTTCAGTTAGGTGGTATAAAAGTAAGCCTGCTAAGTTACATCGACAGCCACTGCTTTGAACACAGCTCCAGAAATGATGTACTACATAGCTGGCCCCAGCTCACCCACATCAAAGTTATCTTTGGGTTGGACAAATCTTTCGGTGCAGCACAAACTTTATACTGTTCAATTCTAATAAATCTGCGGTACCAGCGCGGTAGTTGGCCAAGTCTGTAAAGCAGTCTCCTGAAATCCCCTATCCTCCTGGCTGACATTTTGTCTGTGTCTATTTGTTGCTTTTTGTCTTCCCACCCCATGCCACCCCCCCTCCCCCTTTCTCCCTCTCTGCCCTGGCATGCCTGTATCTACCACTGAGGACACAGAGGTCATGAAGGAGATACTAACCTACATTTAAGGAAACTACGGGAAGCCACATTGACAATTTTAGTATGTTTAAATGCAATGATGGATGGATTACCTTTTTTTATAAACATGTAGCCTAATAATAACTCATCATAGACTAGTTATTTAGACTTTTTTATCATTACAAAATTAACAGGGGAGTGAAAGAAAGAAAGGAAAAGCAGTTTATCCTGAAGAGAGAGAGTGAGGAGGAGTGGGAGAGAAGAGACAAAGGGCCTTCCAAAGAGAGAGAAAGAAAAGAGGAAAAGAGAGAAAGGCCTTCCCCTGCTTTCTCGCTCTCCTCTCCTCTCCTCTCTTCCCCTGCTTTCTCTCTCTCCTCTCCTCCAGCAGACTCTGCAACTTTATTTATCATTTATCCCTATTTCCTTTATGTTATCTTATACTTCCTTGCTAGTCTACCTCTTAAATTCCCCTCTCTCTCTCTCTCTCTCTCTCTCTCTCTCTCTCTCTCTCTCTCTCTCACACACACACACACACTCCAGTTAGCACAATTTATTATGTAAATACATTTATTGTTAACCAAACATACTTGTAAAGGGCCTCTGTTGTGGCTGTTTCTATCTCAAATTTCCCCTTAAGGTGCTCAACTATGTGTGCATATACAGAACAATGCCAATGAAAAGGCTTCTTTTAATGTAGACATGGAATATATTTGACCATATTTGCCCAGTAATGCCAAATGTAAAATGTACAGTTCTGCCTCCTAGAATGTGTAAAAATATTGTAGGGATCTCACAGAGCCAGCCGTATCTCTGGCTTTCTTGCTGTTTATTAGAACCCAGCACAAGTATTCAGACGCTGATACAGAATTGCAGCTCTGGAGCGGGCTACGATAGAGCCGCCTATTCTGCATGGTGAAGCCAGGCCACTGGGAATAGAGAGTTTTGGTCTCAGGACCCAGAGCTGAGATAGGTGTCCAGGGCGGTCGCTGGCCCATCCCCACCCAGGCCTGGACCCGGGGGACCTCGGAGGACCTCAGTGCTGCTAAAGACTGGAGATTGCTGCTCGCTGAAGACGGTCAACGTCACCCGAGGAGGCGGCTCCTAACTGCACTACTTGAGCATAGGGCCACGGCAATTTAGCAAATGTAAATCGTATTGAATTCTTTTATATTTTATTGTTTTATAGTTTACAGCCAATACAAACATGTTATATTTTCAATATATATTTTAGCACTTTATATTAGTTTAGTTTGAACTCTTTTCTGTTTTTAATTGCTGTTTGTTACGTGTGAACGCACCGTCAGCATTGCTACTAAATTCCGTTGTGCTCTGTGCAATGACAATAAAGAAATCTACCCTCTGATGATTTCACCGTCTGTTCCCAAGCTGTGTGGTCATGCCTCTTTTACTCGCAGGACTTGGAAGCTCAGCTACTCTGTTCCTGGGACAGGCTCTCTTGGCTCTCACTCAGCCGTACTCCCTTGTCTGTGAGTGGAGCTGAGAGCACGGCACTCACAGGAGAAGGGTGACTGATGAAGAGGAATGGGGAGAGCAAGCTTGGGTCAGGGCTGGGTGGTGGAGATAGAGAGATAGTGGAGAGTTGCGGTCGTTGGATAATGCAGACAGGGTTGTTAGACAGATACCACTGCCATCAGTGAGGTAAGACATTGCTTCACCACCTTTATAGGTGACATATGCACAAAATGGTCCCTACACAATAATTACATTTACAACTCCTTAGCTTTACTGCTTAAAAACATTGTGGAGATAAACATTTGCCACACTGGCAAGGAGATAGTTGGAAATAGTACAGCTACCGACTTGTTAGATCCATGGTAAAGTTTCTATCACAATTTCAGGTATTGTAAAAGCAACTGAGGATGCACCGCTGTGAAGAGGTTTCTTGGGGTGATGAAACCGTGGAGACAAAGGACTAGGGGGGATGAATAAACATTCGGAATGGTAAGGATAAGGGAAGCTCACATTACTTCAGAGATCGACTTGATTTATGAGATGAACAGTTTCTGTGTAGCACACAGATCAATCAGGCTGAAGCACTGGTCTCCACCCTCATCTATTTGGCTATGACCCCCTAAACTTGGCTCATTCCGTTTCCTTCTCTTCTCTCCAAAAAGTTTTCTATTAGTTAGTGTTGTTGTGCCTGTTGGGGCAGGACATCTCCTCTAGGTGTCTGTACTTTTGGACTTGTGTGTGTGTGTGTGTGTGTGTGTGTGTGTGTGTGTGTGTGTGTGTGTGTGTTTAGGCGATCGGTACGTAGACCCTGAAGCTCAATGCACAGAACAAGCATAATGTGTTGTCTGAATTTGCAGTGCATTTTTTAAATGCTGCGCATGTGTTGCACATAGATAATAATGTTTTCTTCATTGGCTCATATTTTGTCTGTTTTCTTAAGTTGCAGTGCGTTGAGTTCTCAGGGCCACCGTAAATCGGGGTTAAAGTTGAAGTCTCCTACCTCCACATGTTTCCTGTCCTGGTCATCACTGCAGGGACCCCCCAACACACACACACACACACACACACACACACACACACACACACACATGAACACACACACACACACACACACACACACGCACACACACACGCACGCACACATACACACGCACGCACGCACACACACACACACACACACACACACGCACGCACGCACGCACGCACGCACGCACACACACACACACGCACACACACACACACACACACACACACACACACACACACCTCTGCCACCCCCACCACCTGCACCCTAAACTTCCACTTCCTGCTGGTCGCCTCGACCCTGACAGAACTCGTGGAAATGCTTTGAAATGGAACTTTTCTGTTGTTGTGATAGTCTCACTGTGTTTCCCTCTTTGTTTGTAGCGTATTGAGGGAGTTGCTCATTAGGTGAAGACTCTGTGGACTCTCAGCTGGACGACGGCACTCACGTCCTCTCTGCTGCGGGTTTACTCAGTGATGTGTGGCTAATCTAAACATGGCCTTCAACCAAAACAAGTTATGAAATCAGAATAAGAGTGAGAGGCATCAGGTTTAAGTTACTCCACGTAGGGCATTCGTCTTTGTATGCATTGTTTTTCGCTTTGGCTTTAAACAAACCCAAAAACACAATCCACCTCTAATCCATCACTGATCATAACTCAACAAAGACAGCCATGGCTCAAATTCTCCTCATACTGTATGCCCTATACGTTTTGTCCAAACTAGCACAGGTTTGCCTTTTGTACCTGACACAAAAAGCTACAGTATGTGTCAATTTTTAAGAGCCATCTTGCAGTCCAGTCGCAGAATGTTAACCTCTGCTGCACAGTCCTGTATGTGTGGTCCAGTGTGTTTGGCAGAGCAGATTAGCTTTGCGTAGATGTGTGGAGCTGAACCATCACCTGAGGAGGGAACTGGAAAACAAAACGAGAAGAGAAAGGGAACCACTCACAATCATCTGGCACGCTGGGCACTGGGTCTGCCTGACACCCCTCCCACCACCCGTTTGTGCAGATGGAACACACACAAATCTATCGTCGATCTAATAATTCTACTGATGCAGGAAATAGAACATATTTAATTTTGCTTCCACCTACCACCCCCCCTGCCCCACACGCACATTCTGTCCTTTAACACACACACATACTCTCACAGCTTTATATTTCGTATTCTAGAACAAAGGCACACACACTTACAGAGACACACACACACACAAATCAACATTGTACCTCATACTGTTCCCTACAATGTTACCTTCCTGGTAACATTGCAAGTCTTCATCAATTACGGTGACTTTGTACAGGACCTGCAGTCATAAACATCCATCATAAACACAAAGATAAACTGCCTGACTTCAAAAGTCAAAACCTTGAAAAAGACTTGAAAAAAACTCATTCAGCACTTTGTACTGTATTTGGTGTTTGTAGCCTACTTTAATTGGACAAAATTTGAACTCATTGTTGGAATCAACAGTCCAGGACATTGCACGTTTCTATAAACATTTTTCCATGACTATAAGGAAATCTATTACAGATGTCCTTTCAGGAATGTGATGTTACTCATCCATTATGCATAGTCAGTCCGTTTGGCCGTTCCTTGTTGTTTTA
>NC_045161.1:22189313-22204313 GCF_900700415.2 Clupea harengus
TGGGTTCCTACTTACTTTACTCCTCCGAGCAATTCTGTTGGAGGAGGGCCTTCCAAAGTGGTTGGTTGACACGCTTAGATTTCTGAGTGGTGGGCAACCTAGCACAAGTACAGGTAAATTATGCACCCATGTAAACTTGAGTGTTTAAGGTTATTTGGGGTTTTTCTTGGAAAAGCCAAGTAAAACATTTTGTTCTCCCCACAGATCGTCCATTGTCTGTCTTGCTAGTTAACATTTTGCTATGGGTCCACTGCCTAAGACGCCTGCAGGAGTGCCTATTTGTCAGTGTGTTCTCCGATGGAGTCATGCACATAGTCCAGTATGCATTTGGGCTGAGCTACTACATCTTTCTGGGCCTGACTGTGTTTTGCGTGGACATTTCATCCCCAGGTGAAGGTCAGTCTTGTTTTATTGCTCTTCTGATTAAACAGCCATCCATAGTTAAGTGCCATAGTGTTGACAATATACAGATGTTTGAGTAAAAACCTAATTTCATAAAATTATCTCATTTATTGCTATGATATAAAGTCTAAATTCCCACCTGCTCTGTCCTCCAGGCTCATCTCTGCTCAGCCAGCTGAGGTGGTACCATGCGGCTGGAACAGGGCTCTTCCTATGGGCCTCGTGGCTTCAGCACCACAGCCTGGCTCTGTTGGCCAGCTTGCGCACTAGAAACACCGGTGAGTGTCTGGCTGCACTCTTGCCCCGAGGAGAGTAATGAGCTAGGAGCTAGGAGCTAGGCAATGAATGGGTACAGCTGCGTGTTTGTCCTAACAGTGTATCATTCCTATAATGAAGCTGGTGGTAGTGTGGCAGATATAACCCAAATCTAACCATCTATGGGTAGGGGAGGCCATGGCGATTTGGGTCAAATAGATTTAATATTTTCTCTTGATCAACTCTCTTTTGCTTCCTTATAGTAGAGATTGTTTCCTCAAATGGTGACCACTAACGAATCCTTAACATTCCATCCACCCTTGTATAACTCCTGTTCAGGTGCCGTGGAGACTCTTGCCCACCACATGCCGCACGGGTGCTGGTTTGACCTGGTCTCCTGCCCGCACTACTTTGCCGAGCTCCTCATCTACGTGTCAATGGCCCTCTGCTTGGGCGGTGCCTCAGTAACCTGGTGGCTTGTTGTGCTCTATGTTCTCTTCAACCAAGCACTGGCTGCTCAGCTTTGTCATGAGTTCTACCAGAGCAAGTTTGAGGAATACCCGCCTCAGCGCAAAGCGTTCATTCCATTTGTACTTTAATTGTAACCCTTAGTGTTTGGCTTGGAATGGATGTGAATGCAACTTTGCTACTTGTTAATAAATGCATAAACGTTGTTTTGGATACCTTTTGAACAATTTTAACATTTGCATACACTAGCGTTCAAATGTTGAGGGGTCACTTAGAAATCTCCTTGTTTACGAAAGAAAAGCAGATGGAGGATTCTTGGACAATAGCAGAGTTTGAAGGACACAATTATTATTATTTCATCATTATTTATAACCTTGTCCATTACTTCATTTCCCATTCATTTTGCTATATTTCCTACTCAATCTCAATTATTGTATGTTTTCATGCAAATCAAGGACATTTCTAAGTGATCCCAAACTTTTGAATGGCTGTGTACGTTTGTCGTGTAACACACTCAGGTCAAATGGAAAATATAGGGAACTGATATTGTAGATTATTAATTAGTGATGTAATATGAAAGTTGGTATACAACAGTGTTTAATAGAACTTTGATGATGGACAAGGTGGGCGCTGAAAATGTTGCATGTCACATGACAGATGGTAGTAGAGGGCTCAGATGTCAATGTGTCCCTGTTCTGAAATGAACCTGTAATTTGTTTAACCTGCAAAACATGAAATTGACAAGTGAAATGGTGCATTGTGAAGATCTCAAAAATGGTATTTTAGTATGTCATAATTTCTTGCAATAAACCTGCTTTTAAACCTGGTTTTCTTTGCAATGCCTGATCCCTGGATAAAGCAGTAAATTCAGTGATCAGTTAATCAAAATCTCCAAATAAATATATCTGATGTTCACTTCTTTGACCAGAATGTGTGTAGTGTTTTTCCTGTGATATTATTATCCTATGAGCGTGCTACAGTGGGTTTGGGGTCTGCTCTTATCCAACTTCGAAACATTTTCCATGATGTACGTTAATGACAAGTAAACTATCCAATAACCACACTGTGTCGATGTGACGTCAGAGCCATATGTACACGTCTTGAACTCAGAAATCCAATGATATCACGGGCTCGCGAAATGCCGCCTTCTCGCACGGGTAGCAAGTTAGTGTTCGTGCAAAAACCGCCATAGTAAACTTAGGAAATGGAGAAGTACCGTGTACCATGTTGACGACCGAACTATTCGAATAATTCAAAAGAACCACTACACAATTATATGTGCGGGTGTTCTTTCTTAATTGTTTTACCTTAAGTACAGCTACGTTGTTTTGAAGATGGCTCTCCGTGCCGCTGGTTGGCACGGTGCGGCCAGGTTGATCTGCGTTCTGCTGCCCCTTACCGTAGCTCTGTTTTCGGTCGGAGTTGTTGGGATTCAAGAGGAGAAACCCGTACAGGAACAACCGCCTGTAGAGGTAATTGCTGTTTACAGTGAAAAACGATTCGATGATCAGATGCTAAACGTTTGTGAACCAAGGCAGGCCAGAAATAAGCACCATATAAATCTGCATTGGTAGCTAGCCAGCTAAAGTTAGCTACAAGAGAATGGTCCCATCACCCGGCTAGCTAACGTTAACTACCAACTAGCTTACTGTGCCCCTGCCGGACATCAACAAACTGGTTAGAATGAGTTCGGTGTGCGATCGAAGTTCGAACAACAGTGTACAGGTTTTAGTGACATTAAGTGGAATCGCCTTCGGGTTAGGTCAGCCTTAATCGCAGCTAGATAACCTTAATGTCAGAGTTGTGATCTGGCTAACTGGTGACATTGTTTTGTTCCACTGTTTTGTAGTCGTCAGTTAGCCCTTTAGGTCTGCAATCTACAAAAATGAGAAAACTTGCAGAAATTTGAACAGTTGCTGCTAGGACCTCATCTAAAGCCACTGAATACATGTTAAAAGAAGCGGGTATTAATGTTCATAAGAAGGTAACAGTAGAATGACACGGATTGGAATGCTATGTTGGATGGCCACGTTGCTTCCTGATTATTGTCTGGAAGCCTAACTTAAGTTATTGAGCTGTAATGAGTATATCTCGCTAAAATGGAATATTATACATTTGTGTTATGATCGGCCCTCGAATACTCCTAACGCCAGACCTGTTGTTTGCTGGGTAATTTACTTCCACTGCTGACCTTATGAAATTCAAACGGATGCTGACATTGTGTGAAAAATGCATATATACACGTACTGTCTATGGTCTTTTATTCCCCTCAAACACATACATGCACAATATGGCATGTTCTAATCATTTTTCTACAGTTTATTCATATTTTGCAGAGAAAGTGTTCATACTCTATCTTTTGAGCCCTGGTGCCCTGAGTGCTTGTACTTGTTTAGTCATTGCCTCACACCCTTAAAGTACTTTGAGACCAGGTTGAAATACACGCACACACACACACACACCCTGACATACATACCTGGCACATTGACGTCACACACACCCATAACCGGTATTCCCTCTCATTTTCACGTTGCAGAGATCCCCCACAGGCCGACCCAATGGCCCAGCAGTCAGCGCCGATGACCCGAGCAAGGGGGAACTGGGCTTCATCCATGCTTTTGTGGCGTCCATCTCTGTCATCATCGTCTCTGAGCTCGGAGACAAGACCTTCTTCATCGCCGCCATTATGGCCATGCGCTATAACCGCCTTACGGTCCTGGTGGGCGCCATGTTGGCTCTAGGGCTCATGACCTGCCTATCAGGTGAGTTGTGGTTGATGCTTGGCTCAGATTATGTTTTTATTATGAACGTAGAGCGCAGTTCCCTGCCTTTTGGCAATATAGAGTTTGCATAGCCTAAACAATGAAGGTGGACCCCTTGCACAAACAGGATCATATACTGTTATAAAGTGACAAGGAAGTTGCCTTGGCAGATGGTCTTTGATCAGCTGAGCTGGAGTGTTGTGTTGGAAAAACAGAAGTCCAGTCATGTACTGGGTCAGGATTTTGTCATAGCTTCTCTGAAGTTGGGACCATTTTTAGAAATGGAGTGTGTTGACTGAGGCAAACCCCTGGGGACCCTACAGGGTTACAGTCAGAATTTCCTGGCAAATCTCCTCTGTAGCCATCAGTAAAGGGAAGAAAATGAGGCCTGAGTCATGTTCAGGTGACCCTTCCTGCTTCACAGATACCAGGAACCATCCTAGCCATGGTCCTTCAGTGAACCTTGACCTTAGCCTCAACCCCACTCAGCCCTTTGATCTAGGTATTTATGTCCGTGTCACACTGGTAGGTACTGACTGACTATGCTTGCCTAAGGGTTTACTTTCTTCAAGGCTTGGTCAGATTAGCTCACCCTAAAGCATACTATTTTCAGTCCCTGTAAATCATTTGTGATCACGCCTCACCCACACTTGCAAATTTGGTCAAAGCTTGTCAAAATTAATTTAGGTGTTATTGATTTCATCAATCGACGAATGCTACCATATCTCTCTTTGACATTGATAAAAAAAACAAAGTGGTACCAGGACTTATTGTGTGAGGCAGGGCCAGGTTGATGTAGCATATTTGTAGCGCTAGATGGCTTGTTACATCTTTGTTAGTTCACATAGTCGGACCCAGTATTAATTCATACATGTTTATGTTCTGTGTGTAATAGGAAACCTGTTGTAATAAATATCCGAATATAATATACATTCTTGCTGATCTTGCCATGTGAACAGCATGTAAACGTATGGTTGAAGGCCATGGCTTGATGTCCGTTTAGTTTATGTGATGTTTTTTGAGATTGCGTCAATTAAACTTCCTGTGATGTCTCAACTAGTACAAAGATGTGGTGAGAGTGAGAAATTATTTCACACTTTTCTGGCCTCAGCTTGTTTCTCACATATGGATTTGGGTGTTTGTGTGTGTGTAAAGCATCCTTTTTAGGTGCCCTAACAGGGCCTATCACCCTCCCTTTCTAATGCACACACACACTTTTATAGTTTATCTTCTCTCACGCTTCTGTAACTGTTGTACTCGCAGTGCTGTTTGGCTACGCCACCACCATCATCCCGCGCATCTACACCTACTACGTGTCCACGGCGCTCTTCGCCATCTTCGGCGTGCGTATGCTGCGCGAGGGCCTGCGCATGAGCCCGGACGAGGGCCAGGAGGAGCTGGAGGAGGTGCAGGCCGATATCAAGAAGAAGGACGAGGAGGTGAGTGAGGACACCTCCTCTTCAGTGCTCCTCGCAAACATTTTTAAATCCCTGGTAGCCCTTCAGACAGGTATTCTGAAGATTTTGGTTGCCTGAACTGAATTCGACTAGCCCAAATAACAAAAGTAAAGTTTATGTCTAAAGGTAGATGTATTCGAGAAAGCAATAAAAAAAACTCATTATGCATCTCACTAATGGTAGCTCGTCTTCCTCTGTTCTATTTAGAGCCGTTGCTGGCCTTTTGGGTGCCCTAAGCAGAAGGGCTTTGTGACCTCTTAGCATACGTAGTATGAACCAAATACGCCAAAACAAGTCACACAAATGTTCTCTTGCTCATCGTTAGATTATTCGCTTACCATGTATCTGTTTTTAAATATTCAGTTTTTCATTTTCTTTTTTAGAATATTCATTTCTTTTTTATTTGCCAACTTCATGCTGTTTGATGATGCATTGATTAATGGTGTGTTTGGTTAAGACTACATTCTTATATTTTGACTTTGTACTTAGATGATTAATGTGAGCACTGTTTTTGCTTTCCGTGAACAATGAATTGGTAGTAGTACATTAAGCTGTATTTGCATACACAGTCCTTCCAACAACACATCACACATGCACACATCACACATTTGCATAGACGTGCATTCATAGTCACAAATACAGTTCCTAGATAGCCACAAATGCGCTCTTGCATGCAAACTCTCACCTCCCCCCACACACAGATAGATACTCACGAAGCACACATGTTGAAACAGGCCACCACACAGAGAAATCAATGAGCATTACTTCTGCCCAACCTTTTAGCAGATAAGCAGACATACACGAGGACTGTAACAGACAGTCAGAGGCAAAGTGTGCCTTAAAACTGATATTAGCTTAGCACGCTCACCTCATGCTGTACAAACGCTTGGTTAGTTTCCCTTATTTGTGATGAGAGATGCACTTCCTGTGTTCAACATCATCTTCTAGAAGGTTTAAGTTTGCATGCTTACCCTTATAATCAGCTGCTCTGTACTTGGATAACCACAGATTCTAAGCACAAGGGGTCAGTTCCAACACCTGTGCCTCAAATGAAAATACCCATAGCATCAGTCAATGTGGCGTCAGCTAGTATCCCTTCACTGATTGGCTGTCTCCTCTCCGCATCCCCTCAGTTTCAGCGCTCTAAGCTGGTCAACGGCGGCCCAGACGTGGAGACGGGCTCCACCGCCATGCCCCAGAGGGGCTGGAGCGGAGTCATCTCGCCCATCTTCGTCCAGGCCTTCACTCTCACCTTCCTGGCGGAGTGGGGGGACCGCTCACAGCTCACCACCATCATCCTGGCTGCCCGAGAGGTGAGGCTGGAACACTGCTGGGTTGCTCCAACTCAACTGGTGGCCCATGGGGATCACATGCTGTGCGCACTGATAAAAAACACATCTGTACAATACTGCAAATTGATTCATATATAAGCACCTGCTAAATTATCAAATGTACTGCCAAAAAGGCATTATTTGTTCCGCTATACCTTTTTTATTTTTAAAGAAGAGTGCATTATTACTAATTACTAAAACAAGTTCCCTTTGATGTGCTTTTGCTTCCTAGCTTGGAATTAGAGACTATGGTATTTGTTACGTCAAATATGGTATGTTGTTGCTGGCTGATTTTTCTGCTGACCTGAGGAGGTTGTTTCCGGTTATATTCGCCGTTCTCTCGAAGTACTCCATAGTTAGCAGGTTTTTTTTGTCCACACTGCAGTATCCTCTGGGCTTATATTCTTGTGCAGTGTGACGTATGCTCTGTTTTGTCTGATGTCTCTCCCTTGGAGACAGTGAGATTTTCAGTATTTCGAGTATTTGCGTGCCCTCGACTTCTCTATGCTGATTAGGAGGTAAAAAGTAGGAGTTTGTAGCAGATTTGGCGGGCTCATTGCCTGACCTTTTGGCGTTTCAACTTGCAGGATCCGTTTGGAGTGGCGGTGGGCGGGACCCTGGGGCATTGCCTTTGCACAGGGCTGGCCGTGATTGGTGGACGGATGATCGCTCAGAAGATCTCCGTCAGAACTGGTGAGTTTCTCATGAAGGCACCAAATGCATCACACGAATGCCTCTTGTTTATCCTGTATTGAAATGTCGACTCTCAGGAATGGTGTCAGCGCTCTGACAAGTGTGTGTTCTTCATCCACAGTTACAATCATCGGAGGCATCGTCTTCCTCGCCTTTGCCTTCTCTGCCCTCTTCATAAAACCAGATGCTGGGTTCTGATTGGAGCACGGGCTAGTGGCCTCTTGTAAATATCTGTTGGCCTCAGCGGCATTGCTATGGAGACATATGGACGTACTCCCGAACTGTGTGTGTATGAGGAAATAATTGTGACTGAAAGTGAGGGGGGAAAAAATTAGTTGTGGGACAGTGTTTTTGTGTGTATGAGAGTCAGAGTCTGTCTCTGTGTGTGTGTGTATGTGTATGGGTTTAAGCTTGTGTCTTTACGAGCCCTGCAGCCCTCAAACTCTGAATGCTACTGCTCTCTCTCACGGGCGCCCAGCTGTACTCTGCTGAACAACCTCTCCAACCCCGGTCTCGTTCTGCATTCGGACGTCAGTCCGCTCTCCGCATCATGCTATGGCTATGACTTGATCACACAACACCAGAACAAGTCGTAGTCTTTCATTACAACCTGAACCAGCAGTTGACCGCCCCCCTTAGACATCTGTCTCTGCCCCCCTCCCAACACTATGTGAGCCAGGAGACTGAGCTGAAAGCACTTAATGCAGGAGGTCTGGCCGTTACGGTTGGTATCCCCTTTTAGTTCATGAGATCCTAACTTCCTGCTCCTTTCTGGCCAGACCCCCTGACCAGTGCTGGGGAAACTACTTCTGTGTTCCCGGCCATTTTAAAAAACGCTACACTGCAGTAATGACTCCTAACCCTTGTGGGTCCCTATTTTGTCCTCCTGGTTCCAACATGGCTCCAATTACAATCCAGTACACAATTATTCTGGCACAATGTAATGGCATCGTAAGTTTTTTTTTTTTTTTTTTTTTTTTTTTAAATCAGTTAGCTTACCCACTAATATTTATCATTTAGACTGCCTTGTTCTGGTTAACACTGTCTACATTCCTGTACTGTGACACAAACTTGATCCAGAGGCATTCAGTCGAAGTGACTCCATGTGAGTCCTGTCTGTTAGTTACCGTAAGCCACTAGGAGACAGGTGGGGGAGGGGGTGGGGGAGGGAGCGGGGGGCGTTTTTTTGGGCCAGTTTAATCATGTCACCCACTCAAATATACACACACCTACTGCCAACAAACAAATAGGACAACGTATGCTAAGACTTCAAAAGCGGTTGACGTACTGTGTCAACCGCTAAGTGAATCACAGTAACCCTATGAGTGTATTTTATTTATTTATATCTCCCTCTGAGCACAGATGTAATGAGATTAAAATTGTTTTTGGGTGAATACGTTGTTTGTTTCCTGTTTGGCCTGGGTTTTTGTTGTTGTTTTTTTACATGAAGTACTGTAGATGTTTGGACAAGATCTGTCTTTTGTAACTTTTTTTCAGGGCGACTGGACTAACTTGTCAATATTTGACAGGGCGACAGGTGAGATTTTGAAGAACAGAGAAGGTTGATTGTAAGACCCTGATCCCCTGTAAATAGTCAATAAAGCCTGTCAGTCTCACCCATGTGCTCTGTGTGTGTACTTTGTCTAGATCTACTCTGGGGACCAATCAGTGTACAAGTCACAGTGCAGTGCCCCTCCCATGGAGTATGGGAGGTGACCGGAAGTTTGTAGTTTTTATTGTTAGCATTTTTAACTCTTCCTGGTTCCAAAGAAAAAAAAGTCCCTATGGAAAAATGTATAGGATTTTGTAAAATTGGCACAGATAAGGTGAAACAAAGTCAGTAGAAAACCCAGGCCAACGGTTTGGTGTGTTAAAATATAATTATCAGTCTGTCTTTTGTAACAAACTGTTGTCTTTTCTGGTAAAAATAAGGATGTTGCTACCTCCATACTAAAGAGAGAATGGACTACATCCTGCTTGCCTCAGGCAACCTGAGTGACTTGAATGGTATCCATGGTAACAGACAACTCCCACCAAAAGTCCTTATAGGCCCTCTCTTATGACATATCTGTTGCACCCTGTGATTTCTTATGAAACATGTTATAGCTCAAGTGCCTAAAACATCTGATTTAGTTTATTCAACAGATAGTGGCTATCAAATCCTCTGGTAATCGATGCGTTTACTTAAACTGACTATGTGGTTTTCAGAGAATTACTAATTAATCAAGTGCTTATGGCCACTCAATGTGGCACTGTATTGTGACTTGTACACCGATTGGTCTGACAAACATGATGGCTGGCAACTACATCTGCTCCTGTATCAAACTTCACAACCAGACTTTTGTTTCAATATAGGTTTATTTTTCAAAATTGAATAAGGGGTGCAAACAGCACTGTTTGCTTCAAAAGGAACCATTATGGTTTTTTTTTTTGTTAATGTAAGAATGGCCTGGGTCGTGAAATGAACCCAATTCACCACACTCTCCTATACAGTGATAATACACAGCACCCTTGCATTCGTGTAGAAGAAGTAGAAAATAATAATAAAAAAGAAAAACTTCAGTTTGCGTCTATAGCGTCACCCTGTTCTTTAATTATTGTTGTCACTTTTGAATCACAAGGTAGGCAAGAACTGAAAAAAAGATACCTAATTACGGTGCTACTTTAAAAGTTTGTTTTTATTTATTTGTTTTTTTAAATGTGCACTGACCAGATTGATTTCATGAGCCAAACACAAGTGTTCTGCAAAGAACATCACACATACGAAGATTAAATGATAGCAAGATAGTGAACACTGATAGACATTCAGAACTTCTACTGCATACATCAGAACTACAGAACATTTAAACATGATTCACCATCTCTTCTGTATGGGCATTCCATCAGAATATATTAAAAAAAAATAACATAAAACAAACAATTTGATAGGGATTTTTTTTAAGCTTGTTCTCCATCTTTCTTTACATCTCTTTGGATACAAATAACTGCAATAATTTCCTTGACATCACCTAACCAGGGGAAATGTGTTGTGTATGTGACCATTTCACAAGTTAAGGGACATCTTGTGATACAGAAAAAAAGGATGAGAGAGTATAGAAGTGGCTGCTTTGAGAATGCAATGTGCACGTTTACAGGTTCACCGACTGATTGGTATCGTCAAAGTAGTCAACGATAGGATCGGTGAGAGGCGGGATAGAGCAGCGAGTAAACCCAATGTCCAAATGAACAAGAGAAAAACGAATCGTGACCACACAAATATCACCAATGCTAGTGACTAGACTTAGTGGGTGGTGATGACTCAAGCATTCATTTATGCAAACACAAGGTGGCGCCATTTCTCACTCTCGCTCTCCTTCTCTTGTTTTTTTTTTTCCAAAGACACAAATGAAGCTCCATTTAACACACCCTTATATGCTGCATTGACTAACCTGAGAAAGTACCACTAGCTCAACTAGTGAGTCTGTTTCTGAGGGTAACTCTTTCTGCGCCCCGTGACTCGTCTGAAATGGTGACGGATCAAACACCTGCTGCTTGGAGGGATTATAATGGCAAACAACTACTATGGGAGGAATTGTAATGGCACACAATTACTATGGGAGGGATTATAATGGCCCACAATTACTATGGGAGGCATCTTCCCTTGACTCACCAATACGGTGCAAGGAAAAGGGAGGGAGGGAGGGAGGTAGAGCTACAGCAAGGTAGTGTTTTAGGGAAAAATCGCTGCTTAGCTTATTTTATTTCTGATAAGGACAATATTTGTTGTTTAGGGTGGATAGGAAGGCTATAATTAATCAGGATGCGAAAAGAATGGAAATCTTTCTGATGGGGGTACGTAAAAAGAGGATTTTCTGCTATTCCAAATAAGTGCTATACATTTTAGAGACCGTAAGGAGTCTATGGGATAATTTTTTGTCTCTTACTTCTTTACTCCAATAAGCCAGCAGAGAGGCCAACATCAAGGCCACTGTTGCTTATTGGTGAGAAATCAATTTAGCACACTCATAAGAGTGATGGGGGCAAAAACAACACCACCAATAAAAAGAGAAGTCAGTCATTATGGGATTGTTCCATCAGGACACGTGCACCTGGGACAGTCAAGTCAGACTGGTACAACATTACTAATAATCTACTGCTCAAATAAACTGTGCTGAATTATTACACAAGGTTTGGTTTGTTTAGGTAAATATTGTTGTTGAGCCCTTACAGCTAGACTTTGTTTATAATAATCTCTACACGCTGCACGCTGTATGAAATCATAAGGCCCGTGTTACGGTGTTCACTAACTCACGACAGTCATGGCTTGGCACTCATATATAGATCATGAACATCACACAAGCATTCTTTCCAATCCCCTCTCAAATTGAACAGGTTTCAGCTCCTGTAAACATTCCAAACACCTCATATACTGTATGCTGACAACACAAACATCAGCAATAATCTAATAATCTAAATTTAATGCACCCTAATATGCAGCACTGATCAACCTGAGAAAGAACCACTAGCTCAGCTTGCCTTGGGTAAATAGAGGCCAATTAAAATAAAACAAACACATGGATTAAAATGCATCCTGGAAAGGTCCTGGTAAGAAAGCCAACACTGAAAACCCTTACATGGAGACAATGACAGTGAGAATCTGAAAGGAGGGGGCAGAATCCACGTGTAATTTGCTTTGAAAAGAGATACTTCTTATACACCCATGCACACACCCAAGAGACAGCCCCCCCATCAGTGACCCCTCAACTTCACACACTCACTTCAAAACAGCCACTTCCAGAATTGAACTGCATTATGGGGAAAACAATTACACCAGTTCTCCAGTGTGTCACAGTTTGTTTGAATCCTCAATGTATAGATTCTCTATAGGGCTGAGATACGTAAGGTCCCTTTCTGTAAAAACACATATATATATATATATATATATATATAGCTCTAAACTACATTTTAAACTTTACTCTATATCCATATAACCATCAGCATGGCTTGGCCATAGAAAAATAACACCATTTGATAATTTGTACATGTGTGTTTAAATATATTCTGAAATACGTTTTCAGCAGCTAAAATGCATTCACGCTTACCATTTGCTGTACAGCTAAGTACTATTGTACTACATTCATTCAATAACCTACTGCCTGGACCACGTCACCTCAGATCTGGGGTTCAAGTAACCACAGCTGGGGTACAACAAAGGTCCAAATTCACAAGGTTTGACAAGTCCTGCCAAACAAAAGTATTCTAATTTGGCAGGACGTCTTGAAATGATCTGTGGTTAAACAGAGCAACAAAAAGACCAAATGGCTCTCCTGTGGCAATGCCACGCAGAGCAACTGCTCGTCTTCTGTATAGAGAACTGCATACGTAACTGTGATTGGGTGAGGTAAGATTTTTTTCCTACTGCAAGGATGACGAGAGAGGACACAGATATCCTCTGCAAGCATTCCAAACATTCAAACGGTAAGATACTGCGTTTCCCATCGGTAAGATACTGCGTTTCCCATCGATTCTGATATGGATCACACACAACAACCAGTCCATTCCCAGTGCCCTGAAGGCCCACGTGACCGCTGACTCCGTCCAGCCCAGACAGGGTAACGGTTGTCTCACTGGAACTCTATCAGACCATGATTGTAATTAAACTGCTAAGGGCTTTAACTGACACAAAATCTTGGGCTACATGGGGCGTTAAGGTCTACCACCTGACCCACAGGTACATAATAAGAAGGGGGGGGGGTTCAGGAGATTAGAGCCTCTACCCCTGTCGCCACAATATGGTCGCCTTGGCATTTGACAATGACCCAGAAACAAGGTGAATGACCTCATTCTGCGCCCTGTGACTCATTTGAAATGGTGACAAATCAAACAACTGCTGCTTGGAGGCAATATAATGGCACACAACTACTATGGTAGGCATCTTCCCTTGACTAGCCAATACGGTGTAGGGAAGATAGAGACAAATTCAATTGGTCAGGAAAAACTTTAAAGCTTCTGCTATTTTAAATAAGTGCTAAATGCTAAACGTGCTAAATAAGTGCTAAACGTCTAAACGTGCTAAATAAGTGCTAAATCTGAGGATGCGAAAAGAATGGAAATCTTTCTGATGGGGGTACCTAAAAAGAGGACTTGACTTAAAACTTTAAAGCTTCTGCTATTCCAAATAAGTGCTAAACGTCCATTTTAGAGACCGTAAAGAGTCTATGGGATAATTTATTGTCTCTTTTTTCTTGCCTCCAATAAGCCAGCAGAGAGGCCAACATTAAGGCCACTGTTGCCTATTGGTGAGAAATCAATTTAGCACACTCATAAGAGTGATGGGGGCAAAAACAACACCACCAATAAAAAGAGATTTAGAAGCTATTCTGGGGCCATGAGAAGTCAGTTATTGTGGGATAGTTCCATCAGGGCACGTGCACCTGGGACAGTCAAGTCAGACTGGTACAACATCACTAAGAACCTACTGCTCAAATATACTGTGCTGAATTATTACACAAGGTTTGGTTTGTTAAGGTAAATATTGTTGTTGAGTCAGCTAGACTTTGTTTATAATAATCTCTACACGCTTCACGCTGTATGAAATCATAAGGCCCGTGTTACGGTGTTTGTCGTTTCTCTTTCTTAATCACTAACTCACGACAGTCATGGCTTGGCACTCATATATAGATCATGAACATCACACAAGCATTCTTTCCAATCCCCTCTCAAATTGAACAGGTTTCAGCTCCTGTAAACATTCCAAACACCTCATATATGCTGACAACACAAACATCAGCAATAATCTAATAATCTACCTTGTGAATGTTTACAGAAACCCTATAGTACGGTGAGAATTCAACACCATACAAATGCATACACAAACGCGCACACGCACACACACACACACACACACACACACAGCGAGCCAAGTACACACCCACACACTTTGTGAGACATTGCCTTCTAATCCGTATATTTGTATATTTATATTATATAAACCAAAGCCATATATATATATTTTTATGTATATATATACTTTAAAATCTGTTCCTTTTTCATTACAAAACCTCACCAGTACTAATAAATTATGTGTTTGAGGATTACACAAACTGTGACACAATCTGTAAAACCGGCAGTGCTTGCTTTCCAGACACACACACACACACACACACTCACACACTCACACACTCACACACTCACACACTCACACACTCACAACCCAC
Source organism: Clupea harengus (assembly GCF_900700415.2). Classification (NCBI taxonomy): domain Eukaryota; kingdom Metazoa; phylum Chordata; class Actinopteri; order Clupeiformes; family Clupeidae; genus Clupea; species Clupea harengus. The sequence continues at coordinate 22,203,878 of NC_045161.1, forward strand.
AAGGAAAAGCAAGTCTGTGAAGAATATCAGCCATTAACCGTGTTAAATTCTCTTTTTTTTCTTTGAATACTAGAAAAAAAAGTATATTCAAAGCTACAAATAACAGACTACGCTTTTCATTTCATGCATCATATAAAATATTAGTTTCTCTGTCCTTTTGTCCATATATTTACAGATTATTTTACAGGTGATCTGTACAATAAAAGTTCAATCCACATGACATTCTTAAAAATATTTTCTGACCCATAATTACTTTGACATGAAAAAGAAGAAAGGAGTGACAGAGAGAGAGGGAGAAAAGAAAGAGTGGAGGAGAAAGCAGTCGTCTGCTCTGCAGGACTTCTTTGAAGCCCGGATGGTCAGCTCCAGCCCAAAGTCTGGAACGTTCTGCATAAATTAAATCTGTGACAAGTGACAAGCACACAAGACATCGGGA
>NC_045161.1:22209313-22211813 GCF_900700415.2 Clupea harengus
ATTAGTTTCATCCCGCCACATCATCAGAGAGGACGCACTGGGCTCAGTGAGAGAACGAGAGGAACAGTACCGATTCTGTTCTTTTTCATGGAAATCAATGGGAGTGGGACACATAACACACAGAAAACTGCTTACGTTAGGGACCTACATGGTAGCATAGGTGGCTGGGTAAACTACTATAGACTTAGGTGAGGATTATTTACACATACCATAACGACTGCATATTATTGGATGTCAGTTCCATGCAGTTGGTGCAGTCAGTTGTTTGAATGAGGGCAAGCCTATGGCCTTACAATGGCCAACCATGTAAGATCATTAAAGGGTGTTAAACTACTGCCAAATGATTCATCAATATTCACGAGTTGGCCATTTTCAGATACAGTAAACGCCATAGAATGACGAATGACCTCATTTATAATACAGGAGGTAGTGGTGAGCATCTGGCCTCCGGACAGCAGGAGGCAGCACTCACCTGCAGGCCCTGGCCCTGCACCCGCTGCAACTCCTCCTGGATCTGCCGCAGCTCCTGCTGCTGCCGTTGGATGTTGGCCTCGATCATGCGCGTGCGCTGCTCCAGCTGATCCTTCAGGTGCTGCATGGCGTCCAGCTGGGTGGTGAACTGCGGGCCGCAAGCCGTAATCAGAAAAGCTCATTAGCGTCACAGGGGCAGGTTAAGGGCTGTTTGTAAACGAGCTGAAAGGGTCAAGGGGTCAGAGGGGAAAGCTGGCCGCCGCCGCACCACCACCGGCGGGCTGCTAAGACGGTGGCGGTGGGGGGAGCGGCGGTCAGCTCAGGTCACGAGACACAGAGGAGTGGGCAACACACACACACACACACACACACACACACACACACACACACACACACACACACACACACACACACAGGAGTGGGCAATAACAGGGTCTTATGACTTGTACAATAACAGTCTAGCTTAATACATGTGACTGAGACGTGGGATGTGTGTGTGTGAACCAAACCGTGCCTTGAGAGAACATGAGTTCCCCCATAGACCGGCCACATGATCACAATAATAGAAAGCAGTGCTCTTGACCTCCGGACAAGCCTAGCAAGAGGCACAATTTGTGCCCAATTCACAAATGGCGTAACTATCAGCAGAAAATTGCCTCCTGTCTGCGACCATTATTTCAGGACTGCACTGAAGCCCCCTCCGCTTACCTGCACAGCGGGCTGGAGCTGGAGCTGTTGCTGTGGCTGCTGTGGCTGCTGTTGCTGTTGCTGTTGCGGTTGCTGGGAGACCACTGACGTGGCCATCGTCTGACCCGTGTTCTGCGAGCTCATCGACTGTAATTGGAGACAAAAATGATTGTCTCAACCACAGAACGAAACTCACAAACACGTGTTAACAGCGCATACAACGTCCAGCAGTGCGGGCCTAATATTCTTTGGAGCCACAGTGTTCTGTGTTTGAGCCCTTAGTGACGGGCTCCAGGTGGCCCCGACACAGACATGTGAGCTCAGCCCGGGTAGCAACTGCCTGTCAAGTGATGGCCGAGACACTACAGGGCTCTGGGTTTGATTTATCATGTCTGCATTTGCCAGCTCATTTATATTCATATACAGATGTTCACAGACCCAGCGCAGTTCAATGACACATCTGGGATGCTGGGCTTTGTCCTACATCAGAAGGTGTGGGGTTGAGACATCTTTTCATCCAATCACAATGCCGGACTGGCGTAACGTCTCGCCCAATCGGCAAACTCTCCCCCACTCCCCCCCCCCCTCCCGACGCCATGGCGACGGGAACTGACCTGGCTGCTGATGGAGGAGCGGCGCTGTGATGTCATCTCGATGGCCGAGACGGATTGCCGCGGCGGTGGCGGCGTGCTGCGGTCTGTCGGCAACTTCGTGTGCGTGGCTGTAAGGGAAAAGTCACACACACACACACACACACACACACACACACACACACACACACACACACACACACACACACACACACACACACACACACACACACACACACACACACATTTGAATCTCAACCCAAAAGTTTAAATCATCAGTGACAACGGCACAATGTGAAACAAAAATGTGTGAGCCGTCTGCTTCTCTCTCCTTTCAATGACTTCTCCTTATCTGGTGACTTTGGGTGGCATATATTCAGCTTCACTCGAGTGCCATTGTGTGTGTGTGTGTGTTGGTGTGTGTGTGTGTGTGTGTGTTGGTGTGTGTGTGTGTGTGTGTGTGTGTGTGTGTGTGTGTATATACGCTGTTGTCAAACAGCTGCAATGAGCTGTCAGTTATTTGACCTGACTGACGCATGACTTGGTGTGTGCAAGATCTCATTGATCATCACAGGCATCCTTTCATCAATGTGGACTGTATGTGTTCATATGTGGACACGCGTGTGCGTGTGGACTGTATGTGGTCATGTTGTATTTCACCTCTGGAAACATTTGAATCCCTTTTGTTGGAAATGCAATTGGTGGAAGTCATATGTGCATATATACAAGTGTGAGAATGTGTGTGTGCGTTT